>NC_052944.1:88401669-88522686 GCF_013358895.1 Oreochromis aureus | reverse complement strand
CTCAAAAAAAACTGAAAAAAAGATGAAAAAGTTGCAAAAAGTTGAATGGTGGTGAATTACCCTGAGCTGGATTCGAACCTGGGCCTCCTGCTCTCAAGGCAGCTACTCATCTCACTGAGCTAAACTCATTCTGACCAAGAAGAGGTGGAGAGACGGCCAACTCTGCTGAAATGAGCAGAAGCTGCTGAGAATTGTGATGATAAGAGGAGAAAAAGGCTGAAAAATTTTTGCAGAAAAGAGGTGAATCAGCAGAATTTCTGCTGAAAAGAGGCAAAAGAAGCAGAAAGTTGCGCTGAAAAGAGATGAATCAGCAGAATTTCTGCTCAAAACAGTTTTTTTCCTGAAAACAGCTGAGACTTGTGCTAATAAGAGGTGAAAAAGGCTGAAAAAAATTTTTGCAGAAGAGGTGAATAAGCAGAATTTGGGCTGAAAAAGAGGTGAAAAATTCTCCTGAAAAAGAGTTCAATCAGCAGAATTTCTGCTGAAAAGAGTTCTGCAGAAGTCTTTTCAGAATTCTGCTGAAAAGATGTTTTTGCTGAAAACAGCAGAAAAAAAGTTGGGATTTGTGCTGAAAAGTGGTGAAAAAAACTGAAAAATTTTTGCTGAAAAAGGGGTGAAAAAAAGCTGAAATTGAGTTAAAAACAGTTTAACTGTTAACTGAAAGAAATGTTGCCATAAGCGGGATTTGAACCCGGGTCTCCCAGTCTGAGAACGGCTGCTTATCTCACTGAGCTAAAACACGGCTCAACCGGGCAAGGAAAAACTAGTGACCCCACTGATAATGTGCAAAAAAATGGGCAAAAAAATATTGCAAAAAAATTCAATATCTCAAAAAAAGTATAGAAATTATCAGCACCAAAAAGTCATAGCAAACATTAGCAGAAAGAGCAGAATTTTTTTAAAGTTTGAACTGAGAAAATCGGCTGAAAACTGAAGGAGTAGTTAAGCGGCAAAAAAAGCGTACGGAAGCAACTTGAAGAATAATAATAAAGAATAAAGAGAAACAGGAACTCAATAGTGTGGAAGCCCTTTAGGGCATCCACACAATAATAAAGAAGAAAGAGAAACAGGATCTCAATAGTGTGGAAGCCCTTTTTAGGGCATCCACACAACTAGAAAAAAATTTGCATTTCCTGCGAAAATGCTGTGTGGATGCCTTAACGCTGAAGCTGTCTGCTGAAAAGCTGAAAAAGATGAAAAAGTTGCAAAAAAAGTTGTATGGTGGTGAAAAAAACATGTCGCCCTGAGCAGGATTGGAACCTGGCCCTCCTGGTCTCAAGGCAGCTACTCATGTCACTGAGCTAAACTCATTCTCTCAAAAAAACAGGAGGAGAGACCCGACAATTCTGCTAAAATGAGCAGAAGCTGCTGAGAATTGTGCTGAGAAGAGGTGAAAAAGGCTGAAAAATTTTTGCAGAAAAAGAGGTAAAGAAGCAATAAGTTGCGCTGAAAAGAGATGAATCAGCAGAATTTCTGCTCAAAGGTGGCTATTCATTTCCCTGAGCCAAAGTCACTCTTACAAAGAAGAGGTGGAGAGACGGACAATTCTGCTGAAATGAGCAGAAGCTGATAAGAGGTGAAAAAGGCTGAAAAATTTTTGCAGAAAAGAGGTGAATCAGCAGAATTTCTGCAGAAAAAGAGGCAAAAGAAGCAGAAACTTGCGCTGAAAAAGAGATGAATCAGCAGAGTTTCTGCTCAAAAGAGTTGTCTTTTTCTGAATACAGCCAAAAAAAGCTGGAATTTGTGCTGAAAAAGGGTGAAAAAAATCAAAAATTTTTGCTGAAAAGGGGTGAAGAAGCTAAAGTATACTAAATCAAAGTATTTGTGCCAAAACATAGTGTTTCTGCCATATTGTGGTACTACTACATTACAACATGAATACGGATTAAAGATGAAAGAAACTGGCAACAAATTCCTCCACTACAAACCAGTCTGATACCACTTCTTTGCAGCGTTCACGTTTACTAAGGCACTACCCAAAAGGCGCCACAAGAGGGCACTCCAACACAAGAGATGAGGTGAATGAGCAGAATTTCTGCTGAAGAGGCAGAAGGTTCTGTATGTAGAAAAAGAAACACTGTTGAACCATGTGTGAAATAAATAATGAAATGAAATGAAAGAACAACCTGGTTCTGCTCAAATTCACCAATCAGAGGTACTGCCTCAGTCTGCTTCATCAGGCTGTGTACTTGTTTCTGTCATGGAGCGTTAACAAGAATCTGAGGTCCATATTAGAAAAGCTGCTAAAATCATAAAACTTTGCAGAATTGTAATAAATTAGCAATATAAATTACAGGTCTGTGATAGTGTATAAATTTGTAGTGAAAAACCATGTGGACCAAGGTGGAATTGAACCCACGACCTTTGGGCTGCAGACCCGTGTCATTACCAAATGCGCCACCGGCAAAGAGAGCCAGTGCCTGGAAAAACAGGGAGATGAGCAGTCAGAATTAGATCGCGGTGAGAGGCGTAGCGCCCGTTTTCTGGAGTTACAAAATGTCGTGTAACTCAAAAACTAGGTGGGATAGAAGCACAATTCCTTTACTGGGTGAATCAGCAGAATTTCATGAACTTTGACTGCGATAGCTCTTTGTACCTCCGTCGCGGAAATATGACGAGAGAAGAAACGGCTTCATTTTAAGTGTTTGAAAACAAATGTAATTTCTGGCTCAAGAGTTTGAAAACAAACGTAATTTATGGCTCAACAGTAAGATGACAGTAAAAACTGCTCCAACCGTGAGTGTCAGCAGTGTCTGAAGATGAATTGGCACAAGCCTCTCGTCTTAACTTTGCTTTATTAAAATTATTGTGGCTTGCAGATGAATCTTGCAAAGAAGCTCACAGGGAGAGATTGAGCCTGTATTTCCACCCCAAGCTGGTAGGGGGAGTTTTTTTATTGAACATACTTGCTTGTGTCACAATGTGCTTCAAGGGTCAATAAGAGCATAACAGAACTCACTTATGGTACTGCATTCTTCCTATAAAACAATAACTGTTAGTGACTTTGTACCGTAGTATAAACACAACATTCAAGACAACAGTTAAAAGTAACGTAACCATAAACAATGAAACAAGAACATCTCAAATGCAGCACATGTCCCAAGGCATGATGGGAGAGAACTAGCTGTTCCCCCAACACGCCACATTATTTATGATTTATGCTTTGGCAGAAACACTGGAACTTGGTATAAATACTATGACTTACCTGAAATACTTTGACTTAGCGGAAATTCTGTAATCTAGCAAAAAGCACTTCAGCATAGCAGAAATTCTATGATTGAGCAGAATTACTAGGATTTAGCACAAACACTATGATTTGTCTAAAAAAACCCTTTATTTTGCAGTTATATTGTGATTTGGCAGAAATACTATGCTTTGGAACAAATACCAAGATTTGGCAGAAATACTATGAGCAGTAATAATATAACATAGCAGAAATACTGTTATTTTGTGGAAATACTATGCTTTGGCACAAATACCATGATTTGGCCAAAATACTATGATTTAGCAGAAATACTAAGATGTAGTAGAAGTACTTTGATTTAACAGAAATACTATTATGGAGGAGTAATACTTTAACATGGGAGAAATATTGATACAGACACACAAACATACACATACACAGAGCCTAAAGGGAACAGTGGCTGTTAAGAGTCTGGGCTTGGTATATCTAGGTCAGTTAAATTAGCTGCACCTGCTGTAATCAGCCCTACACACACAGACACAGAGAGAGGTATAAGTTTTTCTGCAGTGTATTTCTTACATTCACATTCAGGATTCCTCTCGAACCTCCTGGTCTCAAGGCAGCTACTCATCTATTCAATTCAATTTCAATTCAATTTTATTTATATAGCGCCAAATCACAACAAAAGTCGCCTCAAGGCGCTTTATATTGTACAGTAGATAGCACAATAATAAATACAGAGAAAAACCCAACAATCATATGACCCCCTATGAGCAAGCACTTTGGCGACAGTGGGAAGGAAAAAAACTCCCTTTTAACAGGAAGAAACCTCCGGCAGAACCAGGCTCAGGGAGGCGGCCATCTGCTGCGACCGGTTGGGGTGAAAGAAGGAAAACAGGATGAAAAGACATGCTGTGGAAGAGAGACAGAGATTAATAACAGATATGATTCGATGCAGAGGGTCTATTAGCACATAGTGAGTGAGAAAGGTGACTGGAAGGGAAAAAAACTCAATGCATCATGGGAATCCCCGGCAGCCTACGTCTATTGCAGCATAACTAAGGGAGGATTCAGGGTCACCTGGTCCAGCCCTAACTATATGCTTTAGCAAAAAGGAAAGTTTTAAGCCTAATCTTGAAAGTAGAGATAGTGTCTGTCTCCCGAATCCAAACTGGAAGTTGGTTCCACAGAAGAGGGGCCTGAAAAACTGAAGGCTCTGCCTCCCATTCTACTTTTTAAATACTCTAGGAACAACAAGTAGGCCTGCAGTGCAAGAGCGAAGTGCTCTAATAGGGTGATATGGTACTACAAGGTCATTAAGATAAGATGGGGCCTGATTATTTAAGACCTTGTATGTGAGGAGCAGGATTTTTGAATTCAATTCTGGATTTAACAGGAAGCCAATGAAGGAAGCCAAAACAGGAGAAATATGCTCTCTTTCTAGTCCCTGTCAGTACTCTTGCTGCAGCATTTTGGATTAGCTGAAGGCTTCTCAGCGAGTTTTTAGGACTTCCTGATAATAGTGAATTACAGTAGTCCAGCCTGGAAGTAATAAATGCATGAACTAGTTTTTTTCAGCATCACTCTGAGACAGGATATTTCTAATTTTTAGAGATGTTGCGCAAATGGAAGAAAGCAGTCTTACATATTTGTTTAATATGTGCATTGAAGGACATGTCCTGGTCAAAAAAATGACTCAAGGTTTCTCACAGTGTTACTGGAGGCCAAGGTAATGCCATCCAGAGTAAGAATCTGCTTAGATACCATATTTCTAAGATTTTTCAGGGCCGAGTACAATAACCTCAGTTTTATCTGAATTAAGAAGCAGAAAGTTAGCGGCCATCCAGGTCTTTATGTCTTTAAGACATTCCTGCAGTTTAACTAATTGGTGTGTGTTACCTGGCTTCATGGATAGATAGAGCTGCGTGTCATCTGCATAGCAGTGAAAATTTATGCTATGTCTTCTAATGATGTTGCCTAAGGGAAGCATGTACAATGTAAATAGAATTGGTCCTAGCACTGAACCCTGTGGAACACCATAATTGACCTTAGTGTCTGAAGAGGACTCTCCATTTACATGTACAAACTGGAGTCTATTAGATAGATATGATACAAACCACTGCAGTGCAGTACCTGTAATACCTACAGCATGTTCTAATCGCTCTAATAGGATATTATGGTCAACAGTATCGAACGCAGCACTGAGGTCTAGCAGGACAAGCACAGAGATGAGTCCACTGTCAGAGGCCATAAGAAGATCATTTGTAACCTTCACTAAAAGCTGTTTCTGTGCTGTGATGAGCTCTCCATTCCTCTACAGATGATCTGTTAGCTGTTTGACAACTACTCTTTCAAGGATTTTTGATATGAAAGGAAGGTTGGAGATTGGCCTATAATTAGCTAAGACAGCTGGGTTTAGAGATGCTTTTTGAGTAAAGGTTTAACTACAGCCAGCTTGAAGGCCTGTGGTACATAGCCGATTATTAGAGATAGGTTGATCATATTTAAGATTGAAGAATTAATTAATGGCAGGACTTCTTTGAGCAGTTTTGTAGGAATGGGGTCTAAAAGACACGTTGATGGTTTGGAGGAAGTAATTATTGAAGTTAACTCAGAAAGATCAATTGGAGAAAAAGAGTCTAACTTAACATCGATGGTACTAAAAGTAGCTGTAGATAATATTACATCTGTGGGATGATTATTGGTAATTTTTTTCTCTAATGATAAACATTTTATTAGTGAAGAAGTTCATGAAGTCATTACTAGTTAACGTTAAAGGGATGGTTGGCTCAGTAGAGCTCTGACTGTTTGTCAGCCTGGCTACAGTGCTGAAGAGAAACCTGGGGTTGTTCTTATTTTCTTCAATCAGTGACGTAAGAGTAAGATGTTCTGGCTTTATGGAGGGCTTTCTTATAAAGCAGCAAACTATTTCTCCAAGCTAAATGATGATCCTCTAAATTTGTGACACGCCATTTCCTCTCCAGCTTACGAGTTATCTGCTTTAGGCTGCGTGTTTGAGAATTATACCACGGAGTCAGGTACTTCTGATTTGAGACCTTAGTTTTCACAGGAGCTACAGTATCCAGAGTCGTACGTAGTGAGGAGGTAAAATTATTAACAAGATAATCGACCTCTGTTGGAGTAGCGTTCAGATAGCTGCCCTGCTCTATGTTGGTACAGGGCATTGAAGATGATAACAGTGGGTGGATTATATTCTTAAACTTAGTTACAGCACTTTCAGAAAGACATCTACTGTGATAAAGTCTACTCTCCATTGCTGTGTAATCAATTATTGTAAATGTAAATGTTATCAGGAAATGATCAGACAGCAGAGGGTTTTCAGGAAACAGTTAAATGTTCAGTTTCTATGCCATATGTTAAAACAAGATCTAGAGTGTGATTAAAGTGGTGGGTGGGTTCTTTTACATTTTGAGAGAAGCCAATTGAGTCTAATAACAGATTAAATGCCATGTTGAGGCTGTCATTTTTAGCATCTACATGGATGTTAAAATCACCCACAATAATTATTTTATCTGAGCTGAGCACTAAATCAGATAAAAGTCTGAGAAATCAGAGAGAAACTCTGTGTAAGGCCCAGGTGGACGATAGATGATAACAAGTAAGACTGGTTTCTGAGTTTTACAGCTGGGGTGGACGAGGCTAAGCATCAGGCTTTCAAATGAATTAAAAGTCTGTCCTGGTCTTTCATTGATTAATAGGCTGGTGTGAAAAATTGCTGCCACACCGCCCCCTCGGATGGCATTATTCAGTCTTTTAATAACATTTCTTATCATTTCTATGCCATTGACATTCAGCCTCATCAGCTCAATAGTCTATCCACCCTAGTCCACTGCTTAAATCAGGGGACTGATTCACTCTGTAGCAAATACTTTGTCTTAAACACCAACAAGACTGAGACCGTGATCACAGCTCCTCATGAACTACAAATATAAAATTGGTTCTTGCTTCTTTTTCTTCAACTTTAAGTCCAACATTCAAAATCTTGGTGGAATATTTGATTCTTCTCTGGGCTTCAACTCACATATAAAATCTGTCTCGTTCCTGTTTCTTTCATTTAAGGAACATTTCTAACTGTGACATATGGTCTCCTCGGCTGAACTGGAAAAAACTGTTCATACATTTGTGTCATCGTGTTTAGATTATTGTAATGTCCTGTTTACCAGCCTGGACACATCATGTAGTTCTCACCTCCAAGTTATACAAAATGCTGCAGCCAGACGACTAACATGTTCTAACAAGCGAGCTCACATTACTGCTATTTAATCTTCTATATATTGGCTCCCAATAAATTTCAGGATTTGTTTCAAAATTCTTGTTTTAACACACAGACACTAAATGATCACGTCCTCGATTATTTATCTCAACTTCTTACAAAATATATGCTGCTCGTTGTCTCCGTTCACGGACTCATGATGTGTTAGTTGTTCCCTGTACACGACTAAAGACTAAGTGTGACAGAGCCTTTCAGTCTGTGGCACCAAGGCTGTGGAACAGTCTGCCTCCACAACTACGTTTAGTCCACTCTGTGGATTCTTTAAAAAAGCTGTTCAAATGTTTCTGTTTTACAGGCTTTCTAATGACAAACATTTTATTGAATTATTATTTATTTATTTTAAAACTACCTGTTTATTTTACTGTCTTATTGAATCTTTTATTTCCACTTAATGTTCATGTTTATTTGAGCCTTTTGTGTGAAGCGCTTTGTGACCGCTGTGAAAAGTGCTTAATAAATAAACTTTAATTACTTGTCTCTGAAAATCAATCAATCAATAATCAATCAGTGAGTTTGTGCGTTTGAGTTTGTGTGTTTCAAAGATGGAGGCCACGCTGCTCTCAGAGGACTGTGTGTGGTTGTGGTAAACGTGTGAGCTGCTGCTGCTTCTTCCTCACATGTTTGATATGTTTCATATTTCCAGCTGATGCTGATCACACTAACCTTAACATCACAGACCATCCTTTGGTTCTTCTTCTGTTCCTCTTAAACTTCCTGTGTGGTGCCTTTCACATTAAAAGCCCTCCCTGACTGTAAAGACTGGACTGTGCTGCAGCTGGTGGAAACAGCGTGTAGGTGTGTTGTGTTTGATGGAAGACTGAAGTGTGTGTCCAGCTGAGCTCTCTGTGTGCTCATATATACAGATGCTGATAAACACATGTTTGTATTTGGACCCTGTTACTGATCAGGACCTGCTGTGTGTTTCCTGTCCACAGGTCTACAAAGAGTCGCACTTCCTGCTGTGGTTCAGATGTTCAGCGTGTTGCTTTGTTTCTCACATGTTGGCTCCACGGTCTCTGCTGCTGTGGGCTGATGTCATGCAGCAATACAGCTGCTGAACATCTGGCCTTGTTTTGCTCCATCAGCAGATATTTGACTTTTAGATCACATGATATTTGCATGCAACCTTCAAACACGTGTGGAGAATTCATTATTTCTTTGAGAGATTTTTTAGGAAATAACAGAAAAAAGAAAGTAAGAGAAAAGCAAAACTTTAATTCTATAAAAGAGTAAAAATTCCACACACATGTAACTCACCACTGTGTGAACATCACAGGGGAGAAATCGTTTCTCTGAGTCAGAGATGAGTGTCAGTAACACAAAAGTCAAACTCAGTGTCATGCAGTGACTTTTACACAACCAGATCAGATGAACCAACTCACACTAAAACATGCATTTTGCTGCACTCTTTACACTTATTTCTTTTCTTTCTGCTCTTTTATATATTTTGTAAAACCACAAAAAATATTTTATATCAGCAGCAATTTTTCTCAAACTGCTGCATCACAGCTTTCATGCTCTGACCTGCATGTGAAATGAGATAAAAGCTCTTTATTAGTAACTTTTACAACTTCTGGCAGGTTAATGTCTGAACTTTGGAGTGAAAAACACCCTTAGTTACAAGAAATAACACCACTGTCTGTAACAAAGTGAATCCACCTTAACACCACCTGTGTGTGTGTGACTGCATTACACTCCCACTGCTGGGAACCTGAACAAGAACCAGAACAAAGTCTAAAATAGAAGCTGACAAACAGCTGCACCACCGAGTGACACTTTATTTTATAAACTTCACAAAAGGTTTCATGTTGTGACCTGTGGAGGTGAAATGACCAAAACCTGTTTTACAGTTTTTGAGCTACAGGCAGGATTGAAACACATCTTAGTTAAAAGTGAAACAGCAACATTTTCTCCTCCCCTCACGTCACTCAAATGTGACAAACCAGGAAACAGGAAGTTCTTTGTCCTCAGTAAAGAGAGACGCACAGACGATCAGACTGAGTTCAGACCAAACTAGCAGCTTCCTCTGAGTGAGTCCAGCTACAGGAGAGAAAAGTGGAAAACTCCAACACTGCTGCTTCAAGCTGCTGACACTCCACACACTGAATGTGAGTTTGAGTAAAAACACGACTCAAAGGAAGTTTCAGTGAAGGTAGTAGAGGAGGGAGGGGAGCCAGGACTGACTGTACTTCCTGTCTGCTGTTTTCAGCTTCACTCACAGACTCAATGGCTTCCAGATCAGAGGAGGATCTCTGCTGTCCGGTCTGTCAGGAGGTCTTCAGAGATCCTGTTATTCTGTCATGTAGCCACAGCTTCTGTAAAGACTGTCTGAAGAGATGGTGGAGAGAGAGAACAACACACGAGTGTCCAGTTTGTAAGAGAAGATCTTCAAAGGAAGAACCACCTTTTAATCTGGCTTTAAAGAACCTGTGTGAGTCGTTCTTACAGGAGAGAGATCAGAGAGCTTCAGAGGCTCTCTGCTGTCTGCACTCTGAGAAACTCAAACTCTTCTGTCTGGACCATCAGCAGCCAGTGTGTCTCGTCTGCAGAGACTCAGAAAAACACAACAATCACAGATTCAGACCCATCGATGAAGCTGCACAACAACACAAGAAGGAACTTCAGGAAACTCTGGAGCCCTTAAAGAAGAAGTTAAAGGTTTGTGAAGAAGTTCAAGTGAAGTTTGATCAAACAGCAGAACACATTAAGGTCCAGGCCCGACACACAGAGAGGCAGATTAAGGAGCAGTTTAAGAAGCTTCGCCAGTTTCTAGCAGAGGAAGAGGAGGCCAGGCTGGCTGCACTGAGGGAGGAAGAGGAGCAGAAGAGTGGGATGATGAAGGAGAAGATGGAGGCTCTGAGCAGAGAGATAGCAGCTCTTTCAGACACAGTCAGAGCCACAGAGGAGGAGCTGAGAGCTGAAGACGTCTCATTCCTGCACAACTACAAGGCTGCAGTGGAAAGAGTCCAGCGCTGCCCCCTGCTGGATGATCCACAGCTGCCCTCAGGAGCTCTGATAGACCAGGCCAAACACCTGGGCAACCTGACCTTCAACATCTGGAACAACATGAAGGACATGGTCTCCTACACTCCTCTCATTCTGGACCCAAACACTGCTCATCCAGAACTCATCCTGTCTGAAGATCTGACCAGTGTGAGACGAGGAGGAGAGAGGCAGCAGCTTCCTGATAATCCAGAGAGGTTTGATTTGTTCTACTCTGTCCTGGGCTCTGAGGGCTTTAACTCAGGGACTCACAGCTGGGATGTTGATGTTGGAGACAGTACAGGGTGGATACTGGGTGTGTTGGCAGAGTCTGTGAAGAGGAAGGGAAACATACGGTCTGGATTGTGGGGAATATTCTTCTATCAAGATAAACACACAGCATGGTCACCATCAGCTAAAACTCCTCTCTCAGTCCAGAAGAAGCTCCAGAGGATCAGAGTGAATCTGGACTGGAACAGAGGAAAGCTGTTGTTCTCTGATCCTGATACTAACACACACATACACACCTTCACACACACTTTCACTCACAAGATGTTTCCATTCATTCGCACTGTTGGTAAAGTGAAAGTGTGTCCGTTGAAGGTGTCAGTGTCAGTGGAGCAGATGAGTTGAGGATGATGATGTTTCTAATGTTGTTTCCTGTCAGTGAATTGAAGCTGTTAAACTGCAGCTGTCCTCCTGCTGCCTCGTTGTTCCAAAGCTCTTTGTTTCTCTTTTAGTTCTCACTGTTTCTTTCTGTTTCTGCTGTCCACCTTTTCACATGGAAAATCATTTCACTGTTTCTCACTGAATGACTCCCCAAACTAGATTTGAAATTCTATCAAGTTTCTAATCATTACAAGTGATTCATGTTTCTATTTGATGTGTGTAAATGGAGATGATTTAGTTTGCTGGGATATGGACTGACATGTGTTGAATGGGAGGAGCAGTTTGTTGTTGTCTTCTTGTCTGTTTATGACAACAATAAATATGTTGTTGAAACAATGATTCATGTTTAACTCCATATATGAAATGTTTCTGATCTTTGAATTCTGTTTGATTAAAGACTTTCTTCATGACACAAATGAGATTTCAGTGTATTAATAGAACTAAATAAGCTCAGAGTTGAAAGGCTGGAGTATTATGTACGTGCTTCACTGTCAGTATCTTCAGGGTGATTCAAAGGGAAACATCAAACTGCTGTAATGAGATAAACTAGTTGGGCTGAACACACTTATCTGTAGTTTGTCTCCATCCAGGATCATCAGAATATAATGAACATGTGTGAAGAGCCAAAAAATGCTGCTCCCCTCTCAGCATGATGAGCTCCAGCCTTTGTTAACAGGACAACAGGAAACATGAGACAACTTTCAGAGACAGTAACCAACTGTGGCCACAAGATGGCAGCAGCTGATCTGAGATCCTTTATTGGACAGAACGACTCTGCTCTGTGACGTCATCAGAGAGACGGCCTTCACTTTGATAGATCTGACGTCATGTCTGCACTGCGATGATGAAAGCTGATAAACACATTGTTATTGATCCATGAAATCACCTCTGTCCTCTCAAGTGTAGCTGTTTACAGAGCTAAAGAAGTCCTTCATCATCAAAACAGAAAAACATGGATTTTCTGTATTAAGTGACGTCATCCTCACTCTAACCTCTTACATACATTCTGTTCAGTTTTCCTGCTGTAAGAAATAAACTGTGTGCAAATATAAATGCAGGGAAACATCCATTAATCACAGGTGAGCCGTTTGTTTCTGACTCACATTAAATGAGGCTTCAGGTGTAAATACCTCAGAAGTGTTTCTGAGTTCAGTAGAACCAGACCCAGTCAACCATCATGGCATCCACAGCACTACACAATGCAACAGAAAGGCCTTCATCATCTGCTGAACCACCTCTGAACCACGACGCTCTCCCTGCATCTAAAAGCTGTTAGTCAGGATGAGATGCTGCTGTGATCGCTCACAGTTTACCTGTGAGATCTTTGTAAATATTGTGTTTGTTTCTGAAGGAAACACCTTTAGTCTGTTTTTATTTGGAGTGCAGATCTGGGCGTCCATCACTTTAACCTGCACACGTTTAGTTATTGAGTGTAGTTGATGTTTGGCAGCATTTTATAAGTGACAGTTCATGAGCGGTGCAGGAACAGAGGACGCCTGACCATCCTACCTGTGTCAGTAAGAAAACTTTCATCACAACTTCACAACTTAACACAACTGAAACCTGAATTCTGTGTTGCATAGTTTACTAACAGTGTGTGCTAACACTGAAGTTAGCAGTTTGTTTCCTAAGAGCTGCTGGGACAAACCACAGTGAGCGGCTACAGAGTTTTAGTTAAGGTGGTTCTAATATGTGACCTGTTGAATTATTTACAGGGATTTATTTTTCATTTAAAGCATCATTTGTGAAGTTTTTATGAAGTTTAGTTCTTTTATGTTCTTTGTGTAACGTTTAGATTTTCTTCTCTTGTGTTTTAACTCTTCAGGTTTCCTGTAACAGAGATGTAAACCACCGTTTTCTGATGGTGCTGCACTGTGACATAAACACGGCCACTTTATTAGGTACACCTTGCTGACTGCAGGTTATAACCCCTGCTGGAAACATCCCCACAGATTTTGATCCTTATTGACATGACAGCACCACACAGCTGCTCCAGATGCTGCAGGATGCTGGTCAGGGCTCTAAAAGTGAAACTTTACTGAAAGTAATAAACCTGAGAGGAAATAAACTTTCAAACTAGCGGACACATGGAAAGAAGAAACAGGAAAACATGGCAGAGTCAACTGTTTCTGTTAGAATTGAAGAGGATGAACACCCTTGGCCTCATCTACAAAGCATGTTTTGTGTAAAAGCAGTACGAAAGAACAGCTTTATAACGCGGTGTCTTCAGTGTGAGCCAAAATATGATTGTAGTAAAGCTGTTACTGTTTAAAGCAGACCTTCCCAAAGTGTGGGGCCCGCAGAGCCATGGGGGGGGACGCTGCTAGCATGGGCGCAAAGCAGGAGATGAAGCATCGCTGAATACGTTTCCAAACCAACTTCATTCTAAGCCAAAGACTAGAAAATATGGTGAAGCATATCTGCCCTTTGGCTTCACCTGCACAAGTCTCCCTGCAGAATTACTTTTCCCTTCGTCGGGAGCAGTGCTGGGCTGTTTAAATCAGGGACAAACAGTCTCCCACAGTTGTTTATGGTTTTAAACCTATTTTGCACAGAGAGGCATTTTTTGAAAAATGTATTGATAGCAATGTTGAATATTATTACACAGGGAAAAAACAACTACAGTAAAATAATCACACGTGACGCCTCTGCCTTTGTAAATGGAGGGACAGTAACTGCGTGTAAAACCTGCAGATAGTCAGATTAACAGTATTTCGTCTCTATCTGCCATTCTGCAATTCATCTCATGTAAACAATAACGTGGCGCACAGCGTGACGTGAAAAAAGCACATACCTTTGACGTTGCGTGACGAACTCTGTATTCCTCGTCCACACGTAAACGCAAAAAATTAGTTTTAAAAATCGTCGTTTTTGGTGAATCGAAACGCTGTTTACGTGTGGACGAAACAGCTGCGTTTTCACAAATACCCGTGTAGGTGCGGACGCAGCGTAAAAGAGTTAGTAGTTTATTTTCTTACTACCTGTAGATTACTTGTATTTGGTTAATTGTTTACTAAATGTTTGAGTTGTGAAATACACTGCAATGGAGCAAAATATGGGTGTGTGTTTGTGCGCACGAAGGGGGGGGGATTGAGTCAGGTTGCATCAGCTGAAGCTGTTATTTGTAAATATCAATATTTTTTTTATTTTTTATTCAGGTGTGGAGAAAATACGTAAGACTACAGTGAAGCGATGTACCAGATTAATCCCTGGCCAAAGGCATCGTACTTAAATCAGACTACTGAACCAGCCACATCAGCCTTTTATGAGTCTGTTTAAAGTAGACTTAAAATGAACTGCAGGTTCCTGAGAGGTGGACTGTGAGCACAGAAACACATGTTCATACATACAGCTGCAGCAAACTTACATTAATTTTAAATAGATTTGTTACTCTGATGTCTGTCTCTGTTAGTCCTCTGACAGACTGGTGAAGTGTGGTAGGATCAGTTTGTAACTGTAAGAATCAGAAAACTGTCACGGTTCTGGGTCAGTTTGACCAGTATTTTGAGTTGTTATGTTTTGGTGTGTTTTTGCATTATGGATTGTTTTCTTAACCTCTTGTAGTGCTTGTGTTGATGATGATGATGATTAGAGTTCCATGTTTCTGTTTATTCGTGTTTCAGGATTTGTGTCTCATGTTCAGCATTGAGTTTCATGCGTTATATTCTGTCTGCCTCTCAGTGTCAAGTCTGCGTCTTTGTGTGATGGTTTCTTGTTTCCTGTTTTATTGTGAAGGTCTGCGTCTCATGTGAGTGTGTTCAGTTTACCTCCCTTGTCTCGTCTCATTAATTACTCCCAGCTGTGTCCCCCACCTGTTTGTAATCTCCCCGTGTTTCTCTGAGTGTATTTAAGTTGTGTCTTCTGTTGTTGTAGTCGCTGGTCCATCTGTTCTCCCTGCTGTCCGTCATCTCTTACCTCCGCCCATCCTTCTTCATGTTTGTGTCCTGGGCCCTGTTTCAGAAAGCCGGTTTAGAAAACTCAAGAGTTAAAAATGATACTCAGGGTTGAGTAACCCCGAACTGTCCAACTCGGAATATTCGGTTTCAGAAAGGCTGATAACAATTAGTTCAATCAACGCGGAGTTGCTTTAACCCCAAGTTAAGCGCTCGCAGGAGGACACATAAAGCCCTGATTAGTGGAGCACAGATTAAGCGAGTCACCATGGAGACGGAGGGAAAGAAGGCGCGGTCAATGTATTTTACAGCGCTTGAGGCCGAAATTCTGATGGCAGCATATGCCGATAACATGCAAATTTTGAGGAAAAAAACGTAACACAGCCTCAGCTGCAAAAGAAAGGGAGCATGCATGGCAAAACATAGCCGACAGAGTCAATGCGTGAGTGTTAATTTAAACATTGATCTAGGGATTTCCACCCATTTAACACGTTATTTTATTATATTTCATTTTATTTTTTAGTTTATACATTTTATTTTGTGATGTGATGTGAGCGCATGTGCAACCCAACAGGCCCCAAACGTTCCTGGCAGCAAGTAAAAATGAAATATAAAAATATAGTCCAAACAGGTAAGGTGTAATTGTATTATGAGCCATAGTGCTTGGCCTGTTTGTCCTATGTAAATCAATTGCAGTTAGAGGCTACATTAATTTTCTTTCCGTAAGCACTTATTGAAATTATCTGAGCACATTACAAGTACATATTTGCTTACTCTGTATGCTCAAATGTGGCCCGTTATAGCCAACAGAAAAAAAGCGGAGGCCCGAAAAACAGGTGGGGGTCCTCCACCACCACCACTCACAGAGGCTGAGCAGTTGGCCCTCAGCCAAAACAGTGGGCGCCCTGTGGCTGAAGGCATCTCTGCGGGGACATCCTCTGAGTCAATAACCCCGCAAGACACAAGTGCCTACATAAGAGGTAAATTCAAAATAATACATGATGTGCATACATCCTTTCTTCACAGTCACCCTTGCAGTGCTACTCATTCATTTGATAAACTCTTTACCATAATGAATTATTTTGTAGTGAAGTTATCTTCCTACTGATTTTGCCTTCCCTCAGTCTTGGTTGTCTTTGAGAGCATAATGACAATGAAGTGTAAGGTGATTGGTATATGTTTGTTAATTGCCATTTGGTCCCTTGTAAGTTATAAGTGACCTGTATAAACCTCATATTCTATCAGTTGATGGTGATGGTGTACTGCATCTGGTGCAGCCTCCTGTTGAGCCAGACCAACATGCAGTTGTGAGTACTCTTAATGCTCCACAGATCATATGAGTTTACAGTAGAACAGCAATGTTGTTAATTTCTCTACTACAGGAAAATAATGAAGAAACATTGACAGCTGTTACAGAGGAGGAAGCAACAGAGACACTTCATGAGGTTTACATCTTACAATGGAAAATATAACAATTGAATAAAATGTGGTACTATAATAAAACCATGGACTTTCTATGTCTCTAACAGAGTGATGATGGAAATGCAGAGGAAGAGGGTCCAGCCACTTCTCCAACAAACCTTTCCTCAGTAAGATGTTCAGCACTGATTTACAACCAACCTAAGTAGGCATGTACTATGAATGTCAATGCTATTTCCTGTGTTTCCATAGCTCCCTGTAAAGCAGCTGTACAAGACCTATTTGATCAAGAAAATAAAAAAATGTGACTTGGAAATGGAACACTTCAAGCAGCAGATCCCAAAGACCAAGATTGAGATTTTACTGCTGGAACATCAGTTAAGGGTGGGTGAAGTGGTCAGAGATGGGTGACCCTGAGTCTTTGAAGGCACTGGAACCGGGCCTAAAGCATTCCGATAGTCATTTCAACTCTGGCTCTTGTCCTGCAATGAGCCAGATTATATCGCTGCTGTGGGCCCGGTTCAGTGTAAGGGGTAAGGGGTAAGCAAATAGGGTAAACATGGATACCCCCTATCACCAAGCAAGTAGCCAGTGAACTCTCCTAAGACAGAAGGATACACTTCAGTTCAAATGTCCCTGTAGCAACTGGTCTTTATATATTTTAAATATTTAAGTATTTTCAACTCACCATGTCTAAATTTTGTGCTCAGTGTACATTCACGAAAAATTTGTGAGTCATGAACAGAGCCTGGCCACTTGGCTTCCACATTTGTGATAATGTTGGCAGCATCACATATGATCTTCACAGTGCAGAGAACACAAATTAGCATCCATTACTATAATGAAATAATTTGTTAGTTTGAAATGCTACAGGGAACTATGTACCTGTACATTAATGCTGTGGAAAGACTTCCTGTTCACATAGTCTCCTTCATTTACTGAAGGAGCAATGATTGGAATGTGAGTGCCATCTATACAGCGCCTGGGAACCCTGAAAATAAATGTAAAATTTAAGTAGTAGTTCAAGTATCACCACATCATGAATTAGGTTTTGTTCATCCTGATACCTGCAATTTTGTGGAATCCCTCTTTGATAAATCTTGTGGGTCTATGACCGGGGAACACCACAAACGAGTACAGGAGACGTTTCAGTGCACTCTGACTTGCTCTACATTAGATAGACCTATCAAACCTTTAGGGATCCCTCTGTCCTCTAGCATGACTACTTTACTCCTCTTAACTGAACACACAGTATCACCTCCATCAGTGGGTTTGGGATATGACTCCCGTCGTTTGGGCTTTTTCCGTGACTGAATGAACCTCTGGATAACCTTGGCCTGGTTTGCGGCATTTCCACTCTTACTAGCAAAATGCCCATTTTCTCCACAGCGGTAACAAAAGTTGCTTTCTTTATCACTGGTGCTATATGTCCGTGCAGAGTTCTGATCAGACCTGGACGGCTCCACTCTCAAAACTGGAGAGGACACAACAGACCTTTGCTCTCTAGCATCCAGCTTCTGCTGCAACCTTTTAACCCGTTTTCTCAGCGCGACCACTTCACCATCTGCTGAAGTCTCTACCCCGTCAGTCTTGCTTGTGTGAACAGGCTCGGCAACTTCTCTTGTTGCGGGGCATGACTGGTTTACCACAGATGAAACCATAGACTTCAGTTCTCTAATCTCAGTTTTCAGATTCTGAATTTCAGTCTGTCTGTTTTCCTGTTCCGATTGTGCTTGGACTTTATGTGCTACCAGATGCAATTTAGCCCGGGAGGCTTCATACTCCTCTTCACTTCTGATCTCACTTAAGAGCTCTACAAAACTGGGTGGGGTTTCTTTCCTGTCTCTTAGCTTGAGTTGCACTAACATCATGTCGGAGTACACGGCACCCCTGAGGAGCTGTTCTACTCTGGCTCTATCAACACGGTGGGCTTCAATACCGCCATGACTCACTACCCTACTCAGCGACTGCTCTAATCGCCTCAGAAAGTCGGATAGTTTTTCCTGCGGTTGCTGTTGTAGTAACCGAAAAGCAAAGTACAAATCCTCACCCGTCTCAGCACTGCCAAAAGCTTTCGCAACAGCTTCTAGACATTGTTCTGGGCTAATATCAGGGTCAGCTGTCCTCACAGCTTTTACCACAGCTAGTGCTGGACCTTCAAGACTCTCAATAATTCTGCGCCTCTTTTCTTTAGCAGAACTGTCACTCTCCTCCACCATTAGGTGTGCTTGTTCAACCCACTGTTCGAATGTCTCTTCTCCAACCGGGGTTGGTACTGTGCCTGAGAACATTCTGAGTCTACGATAACTACTGGCTTCACTGGAGGGTCTCTCCATCTTTGCCAACAAATCGCCCACAGCACGGATTATCGACTCCGCAGAGTTACCATTCTCCTGTGCCTCAGCCCCGTGTTTCGATTTACTCTGGGAAAAACCCTCCCGAGGCGAAGCTTCAGCTATCACTATGATGGACCAAGGCTCTCCAGCCCCCATAGGATACACTTCAGGTGGGATTCTTGTGGCATCTACTTTCTCTTTGGTTTCACACAGGACAGTTAGCCTATCAAGCGCTTTGTTGTACCTCCGGCCTCTCACCCGGACTCGACCCAAAGCTTTAACACTCTCTAGGGTGTGTTCTATTTGGCCTATCTCCACTCCTTCGGGAGTAAGCACCATCAATGTGTGAGCCTCATCTAAGGTCTCCCCACGACTCCATTCCTGAAGCTCCTCGACCAACTCAGAGTGCATAGCTTGAACATCCATGACCAAATGATATCAAAGTTACTGCTTTTATCTCAAAATACACGTGTTCTTGGGAATTTCAGACTGAAACAACAAAATATCCCAGCGGTGCCTCCATTTTATGTAGCGCCCCAGACTGTGTACTCGACTATAGCCGGGTACGCCCTGAGTTCTAGTTACCTTGAACTTACTTAGTTGCCCTCAGTGCAAGCTCCCCTGATTTACACACGTATAACACACAGATACACTTTTACCTTACTCTGAACTATAGATAAGAAACAGTACCAGACACACAATCTTCTGTTCGAACCAAGCAGGTTTACTGAATGAACTGGTAAACACCCAATGAATCAATAAAGTAAGAAGTCTCTTGCAATGATAGAATATAACAATAATAACAGTTACACAGTTCTTTACCGCAATGGGCCCCACACACTCACACACTCGCTCACACCCCAATTTCCCAAGTCCCCTCGGTGCAGGCCTGGATCGATGCTTGTGTGCGTAGGAACCAACGGTCCTAAAAGAAAACAAAATGGTGCTCCTACCTGGAACTCTCAGTCTCTTTCCACAACCTCACAGCAAGCCGAGAGGTCCGTCCCTTAGTCCATGCAGCTGCACACTTACTCCTTCCGAGCAGCAAACCTGATCGGTCAGCCTCTGCAGTTAGTAGCCTCTCGCTCTGTACAGGTCCGGTGATCGTTAGCGAAGTCCGCCTTGAGGGCTAACTCCGGTTAGCCAAGTTAGCACGCCGCTAACTAGGTGATTCCGAGGCAACAGTGCAAACCAGTCCGGGCTGCACCACCTCACAGTCACGCTCTGTTACTCAGCCGTCGACGTGGGATGATTTATCCTTGTCGTCCATGGGAAAAAGTCTCTGCAGACGCTAGCCGCATCTCGCGCACGCTTTTCTCTCCTCCCATCTCTTGTGGCTGCTGCCTTCTCCCCCGTTTCTTTTCCTCTCCCGGCCCCTTTCACAATAAAAGCACCTAAACACAAACTAAGTTATGAATAATACAAATATAGGAAAATGAACAAGATAACTATTCAGCTGTACATATATATATATATATATATATATATATATATATACACACAACTAGAAATAAAACTTAGCCCCATAAAATGTACCCGGGCTACACCAGGATGACCGTAAACGTTTCTTGTCCTGTTGGATGATGATAAGACTGTGACATGGGATGCCACCTTTGGTCTTGTGATGAAGCAAAGCTCAGGAAGAAGTGTGATTAAATGGTAGCCACATGTGTGCTGCTGAGAAGGATGTACAGGTGTACCTGCTGCCAAATCCAAGCCTCCTCATGTTAGTTGTAGTTGCAGAACGCTGTAGGACTGAGACAGCTGAGGCATCAAATGTTTGATTAAACGGATGAAAAAGGCATTTCTTCCATATAATTATCACTTTTTAAAATCTTTAGCAACTTCAAGTTTGTCACCCAGATAGCAAGGAAACATTGAAACAATGTTGAGTCAATATCAGGCGACGTCATTGAAGCAACGTTGAAGTGTGACGTTGACCCAACGTCACTCTTGCACCCATTTTTAACGTTGAAACAACGTCAGGTTTTGATGTTGAATCAATGTTGAAACATGACATTGATTCGACGTTATATTTTCTAACACTGTTGACATTGTTTCAATGTCAGATTCTGATATTGAAACGCTGTTGAGCTATGGTATTGATTTTCCACCTCTTTCGTACATTTTTTATTGAAAAAAAAACAAAAAAACAAAAAAGGTCAACAGACATGTATCATTTGCAAAATACTTTATTAAAAGACAAAGTTTCCTATTTACATTTCTATGTTTCACGTCACTTTTTATTATTTACTCCGGGATGGGGATGGATGATGTGCGTCCTGCGCGCCACCCGTACGATCTGGAGCATATCTGAGCCATTTCTGGACTGCTTGAGCAAAGACCAACTCAGACATAGAGTTCGCCCCTACCTGCTGCGCCAGGCCATCTAGGACAAAAATAGACACACACACAAAAAAACAAAGACAAAAAAAGGGAATTAGAGCACATGAATAAGCTCTTGTTAATTGTCTTCAGCAGGAAGAAAGTATGTAAACTCCTAGGCTGATAAACATGAAAGTCACCAGGTGGAAATCAGCAAACTGCCGCATTTGATTCCCAAAGAGCTATAAGCTGAAAATGTGATATGTCTTAGCATGGTGTGCCGTGTATCCTTTAAAAAAAAAGAAAGAAAACATGGGGTCCTCGGGCTGTACAAAGTGTACAACCCGAGGACAAAACAAGCCGAAGACCAAAGACTCCATCTCCAGATTAACCGGACATGAAAGTCTTGTTATTAAGAAAGACAAAGTAATATAGCAAAAACCAGACATAGGAAATGTGAAACGCACCCAGCACATCAATTGATCCCTTTATTGTTCACTTTAGGCTCATAAAGACGACCAAGATGGCGGCGCGTGAACAACGCGAGGCTCAGTGTCTCTCCAGAATCTGCTATTTAGCGGTTTTTTATCTACTTTTAACCGGATTATTCATCCAGAATTGCTGTGCGTTGCTGACCTACAGCAGACAAGAGATTCTGGACATCTGGACTCATAACTGCAACAGTTTTATCGCCGATCTCCGACTCATCCCAGAGATCTCCAGAACACCGGAGGCTGCCCACTCTCCCCGCCGGGCGGAAGTGTGCAGAGCGGCGCCGAGAACGTAAACAAAGGCGAGGTAGGCGCGGAGGGCTACGGGCTAAGCTAAAGCTAACACCACATCGGCTGCCTTTACCCAGTATTTTCCTCGCCAATGTCCGTTCTCTGGCAAACAAAATGGATGAGATACGGCTCTCCATCACTAACAACAGACGGATTATGGACTCAAATGTCATGTTTTTCACCGAAACATGGTTGAACAACAGCTGCCGGACAATGCTATCGAGTTAGCAGGGCGCCACACACACCGAGCCGACAGGCTAGCAGATGACTCGGCAAGACCAGAGGTGGAGGTTTGTGCATTTATATTAACAATGCTTGGTGCATGAACTCCACTACTACTGAGAGTCACTGCTCACCTAATGCGGAGTTTTTAATGGTCAAATGCAGACCTTACTATCTCCCCAGAGAGCTCACTTCGATCATACTCACTGCAGTATATATCCCCCGACGCTAATGCTAGGTTGGCCATGAAAGAACTTTCTGCAGCCATTAACAAACACCAGAATAAACACCCCGAGGCTGCTTTTATTGTTGCTGGCGACTTCAACCACACCAACTTAAAGACAGTCCTCCCAGATTCCACCAACATGTCTCCTGCCACACCAGAGGAGACAAGACTTTAGACCATGTTTATTCCAACTTGGCTGGAGCCTACAAAGCAACACCCCTCCCCACATTGGACAATCGGACCATCTCTCCTGTTCCTCACACCTAGGTATTCACCACTCATCCAACGTGTGAAACCTGCTGTGAGGACAATTAAAAAGTGTGGCCAGAGGGGACAGACGCAGTGCTCCAGGACAGATTTAAAAACACAGACTGGAATATGTTCACCACACAGACCTGGACCAGTACGCCTCATCTGTACTGGATTACATCTCGAAACCACAGACAGTGTCACCACCCAGAAACGGATCACCATGTACCCCAACCAGAAGCCTTGGATGAACCGGGATGTTCGTCTCCTCCTGAAGGCCCGCAACACCGCCTTTAGGTCAGGAGATGCACACGCTACAGTACAGCCAGGGCTAATCTAAAGAAGGGCATCAAAAAGCCAAACACCATTACAAAAAGAAGGTAGAAGAACACTTCTCCAACTCCAACCCCCGACGCATGTGGCAAGGACTCCAGACCATTACAGACTACAGGACCACCAAACCCTCCCCCACATCCTCTGATGCCTCCTTCCTCAACGAGCTCAACAACTTTTATGCTCGTTTTGAGCGAGGGAACCCCACAGCCACAACCATAACAGACATGACGCCAGACCACCAACCTCTGACTCTCTCCCCACCGATGTAGGAGCGGTGCTGAGCAGGATCAATGTCCACAAGGCTGCAGGTCCTGATGGTATCCCCGGGCGTGTTCTCAGAGCGTGTTCTGGGGAGCTTGCAGGAGTCCTGACAGACATATTCAATCTGTCCTTGGCCCACGCTGTGGTACCGGCCTGCTTCAAATCCACCTCCATCGTCCCGATACCCAAAAACTCCAACCCATCTAGCCTCAATGACTACCGACCAGTAGCCCTCACCCCCATCATCACTAAGTGCTTAGAGCAGCTGGTCTTAGCACACTTCAAATCCTGTCTCCCCCACCCTGGACCCCCACCAATTTGCATACCGCCAGAACAGGAGCACAGAGGATGCAGTCTCCATCGCACTGCACTCTGTCCTCTCACACCTGGACAACAACAACACCTACGCCAGAATGCTGTTTATAGACTTCAGTTCAGCATTCAACACAATCCACCCTCACAACTCATCAGGAAACTGACAGACCTGGGCATCAGTTCCCTCATCTGCAAATGGTTACTGGACTTCCTGACCAACCGCCCCCAACATGTCCGACTGGATAACCGCTGCTCATCAACAATCACAATGAACACCGGTGTACCACAAGGCTGTGTGATGAGCCCTTTCCTCTACTCCCTCTTCACCCACGATTGCAGACCTGCTGATGGTTCCAACACCATCATTAAGTTTGCAGATGACACCACGGTGATTGGCCTCATCAGTGACAACGATGAGGCCGCCTACAGGGAGGAGGTGGATCGTCTGGCTGAGTGGTGCGACACAAACAACCTGCTGCTTAACACTGAGAAGACTAAGGAGCTCATCGTGGACTACAGGAGGAATGCTAACCCACATCCACCCATCCACATTAAGGGGATGGCTGTGGAGCGTGTGAGCAGCTTCAAGTTCCTGGGTGTCCACATCTCCGAGGATCTCACCTGGACGACCAACTGCTCCAAGCTGGTCAAGAAGGCTCACCAGCGCCTCTTCTTCTTGAGGACTCTGAGGAAGAACCACCTGTCCTCAGACATCCTGGTGAACTTCTATCGCTGCACCATCGAGAGCATCCTGACCAACTGTATAACAGTCTGGTACGGGAACTGTTCTGCCTCAGACCGGAAGGCGTTGCAGAGGGTCGTGAAAACTGCCCAGCGCATCACCGGAGCACCACTTCCTGCCATAAAGGACATCTACAGGAAGCGGTGTCTGAAAAGGGCTGGGAAAATCATCAAAGACCCCAGTCACCCATCACATAGACTCTTCACCCTCCTGCCCTCTGGGAGGCGCTACAGGAGCCTCCGGACTAAGACCACCAGGTACCGGAACAGCTTCTTCCCCGCAGCTGTCAGACTCCTGAACTCTGCCTCCTGACATCTGACCCACATTAAACTCATGGACTGAACATACACACACCCACAACCACTAGCACTTTACCACTACTGTATAGTTCTGTGTAGATAATCATTCTGTACATACGATAATTTTTAATCCCACAACTGTTTATAACTTACATAGTTCACATTCTGTATAACTGTATATCTCAGATTTCTGTATAGTTTTTATTTCATATTTATATCCTGTTCATAGCCTGTACATAGCTTGTACTCACTACAGCCTGTACATACTTATAGTTATAGAATATTCATAACATACTTCACACTGTGTACATTATAACATACCATAATAGACCCATTTCTGTAATATACTTACACATCTCTATTATTGCTAATTTATATTGTAATATATCTATATCACGACTAAAGCACTTTCTGGATGGATGCAAACTGCATTTCGTTGCCCTGTACCTGTGACATGTGCAATGACAATAAAGTTGAATTCTAATTCTAATTCTAATTCTAATAAAACTACAATAAATGTTAAAACTTACCAAATATGCATCTGCGCAGCGCTGTCTCTTTAAATGCCCTTTTTTGCTTTGTCTGGTCCTTGGTTTTTTTTCCCCTGCCCAGTTGAGTACAGAGGCCAGCTCCTTTGTAATGGCATAAACCATTACACGGCGGACTCGCACCTCCAGTGTGGTCCAGCAGCACCAATCAACGCATAGCGTCTCACCTATAGATACATTTTATGAGATGGAATTAGCGTGTCTCATGTCTTAAATGTGTATGCAAGTGCTTGTGTGTTTACTTCATGTAATTGATGATAGAAACATGTCATTTAGTTTTCCCTAAAGCCTGATTTTCAAGTCATACAAAGAATAAACCAAAGTATTGGCAGTACAATGTATTTCTATTCCCTTTTGTTGGATATTCATTTGTTAGTTCTTGTAACTGCTAAAAGTGTTTACTAGTTTTTGCCTGTCACATATGTTTGTTATACCATGTAAACTGTGAAATTCCAAGATTTTCAAACTTGCCTTCCCAGATAGCAAGGAAATATTGAAACAATGTTGAGTCAATATCAGGCGACGTCATTGAAGCAACGTTGAAGTGTGACGTTGACCCAACGTCACTCTTGCACCCATTTTTAACGTTGAAACAACGTCAGGTTTTGATGTTGAATCAATGTTGAAACCTGACATTGATTCGACGTTATATTTTCTAACACTGTTGACATTGAAACAATGTCAGATTCTGATATTGAAACACTGTTGAGCTATGGTGTTAATTTTCCACCTCTTTTGCACAGTTGCTTTTTATTGAAAAAAAAACAACAAAAAAACCAAAAAAGGTCAATAGACATGTATCATTTGCAAAATACTTTATTAAAAGACAAAGTTTCCTATTTACATTTCTATGTTTCACGTCACTTTTTATTATTTACTCCGGGATGGGGATGGATGATGTGCGTCCTGCGCGCCACCCGTACGATCTGGAGCATATCTGAGCCATTTCTGGACTGCTTAAGCAAAGACCAACTCAGACAGAGTTCGCCCCTACCTGCTGCGCCAGGCCATCTAGGACAAAAATAGACACACACACACACACACACACAAAAAAAACAAAGACAAAAAAAAGGGAATTAGAGCACATGAATAAGCTCTTGTTAATTGTCTTCAGCAGGGAGAAAGTATGTAAACTCCTAGGCTGATAAACATGAAAGTCACCAGGCGGAAATCAGCAAACTGCTGCATTTGATTCCCAAAGAGCTATAAGCTGAAAATGTGATATGTCTTAGCATGGTGTGCCGTGTATCCTTTAAAAAAAAAAAGAAAGAAAAAAGAAAACATGGGGTCCTCGGGCTGTACAAAGTGTACAACCCGAGGACAAAACAAGCCGAAGACCAAAGACTCCATCTCCAGATTAACCGGACATGAAAGTCTTGTTAGAATAGAATAGAATTCAACTTTATTGTCATTGCACATGTCACAGGTACAGGGCAACGAAATGCAGTTTGCATCCATCCAGAAGTGCTTAAGTTATTAAGCCTTGTTATTAAGAAAGACAAAGTAATATAGCAAAAAAAAAAAACATAGGAAATGTGAAACGCACCCAGCACATCAATTGATCCCTTTATTGTTCACTTTAGGCTCATAAAACTACAATAAACAGTAAAACTTACCAAATATGCATCTGCACAGCGCTGTCTCTTTAAATGCCCTTTTTTGCTTTGTCTGGTCCTTGGTTTTTTTTCCCTGCCCAGTTGAGTACAGAGGCCAGCTCCTTTGTAATGGCATAAACCATTACACGGCGGACTCGCACCTCCAGTGTGGTCCAGCAGCACCAATCAACGCAAAGCGTCTCACCTATAGACACATTTTATGAGATGGAATTAGCGTGTCTCATGTCTTAAATATGTATGCAAGTGCTTGTGTGCTTACTTCATGTAATTGATGATAGAAACATGTCATTTAGTTTTCCCTAAAGCCTGATTTTCAAGTCATACAAAGAATAAACCAAAGTATTGGCAGTACAATGTATTTCTATTCCCTTTTGTTGGATATTCATTTGTTAGTTCTTGTAACTGCTAAAAGTGTTTACTAGTTTTTGCCTGTCACATATATTTGTCATACCATGTAAACTGTGAAATTCCAAGATTTTCAAACTTGCCTTGTAATAGTGGCCTCACAGAGTCTCTGGAATCTGCAGGAAAAAAAAAAAATCACAACAAGATGACATTCAGGAGTATAAATTGTTTTTTTTTTAGATAAGAGTACAATGACATTGTGATGCAGCTTTAAAGCTTTTTTAAAAGCATACCATCTATAGGGAAGACATCAGACTCTGCATGCTGGCGAGATCGCAAAGCTGTGTCGGCTTGTGCCGGAGTGGCGAAAGGTGCCGGAAGCTGGGTGTGGCATGATGATGGTTGCTATCAGTGGGCTGGGGGGCAGACTGCGGAGTGATGAGGGCTGTTTAGAAAAAGATAACTTTTTAAGTATTTAAGAATACAGACAACTTGTCAAAAAAAGTTTCCTCGTGTCAGACACAGATATGTACACAGACACTAGACAGTATTATATTACCTGGTATTTTCACTCGAGGGGCCTGGGGAAACCGTTTTTTTGTAGGTTGCTCATCCTCTGAGTCCGTATATGTGTACAGGGATTTGGTCTAAAGAAAAGAAATTAAAACGGTCTTAAGTAATTGTAAATATGCTTTTGGCATATTGTTTCCTAAAGTTAGTTTGATTTCTAACAACACACACAGGAAACAGAGGCGTGCAAGAAGGTACAGTATACAATGAATTTTGAAGTGCACAAGTGTACACGACTTTGCATTTTAAAAAGTTTACAAACTTCCACTTTTTGGACTATATTATGTGGTGATATTGCAGTATGCAAGCACCACAGATATGTATAAAAGACAAGATCATAAATTCTTAACAATCAAAGATATGTTTGTGAATAAAAAGGTTTTACTTGTGCTTTCTTTTAAGACTGGTCTGGGTTTCTTCTTCGGACTGAAGGTCAGACGTATCACAGCGTTCACGTGGATATCTCTGAAGAAAGCGTTCTGCTTCGTGAAATGTGCCTGGAAATACAAACACAATGTACGGCCAGCAGGCCCGGCCCTAAACAATCTGGCGCCCTAGGCAAGATTTTAGGTGGCGCCCCCCTACATCGGCAGTGTAGTGTATGTACTCACAAGAAACCGAATAGCTTTGTCTTTGACCTTTTTTTTTTACTTAAAGAAAGCAAATTCATAATCAGAATAATTAACAAGATAAAAAAAATATATGAATAAATAAATGAATACAAAAAATAAAAAATGAATATATGAAATACAATAAATTTTACATACATAAACACAATAAAACGTGTCAACAAGTTGGATAAAATAAATTAAAAATACAATATAAATAAGGCACTGCACAAAACAAGATATTAAATAAACCAGTATGACTTTAACAACTATATTACAAAAAAGGGGATCCTACAGAGTTCTCTAGTTGTGCTTTTTAATACTGCATTAACTAGAATGACTTACAAATTACTGTACACCACCCCCTCATCAACCTCACATCACCTGCTACAGCCTTAGTCTCAGGAACACCGCTTGATGCTGCTGCAAAACTGGTGGGTTGTGCTGCTGAGGTGGAGGCAACAGGAAGACCGCTTGATGCTGCTGCATCATGGCTGGGTTGTGCTGCTGATGCTGCATCACTGGTGGGTTGTGCTGCTGAAGTGGAGGCAGCAGCGGTAGATGTGGTAGATGGCCCAGGGTGGGATTTAGAAACTTCAACAGTGCATCTGAAGAGAGGAGTATGTGACACCACTGAGTATTAAAGTCTAATAATAAAAACATATGATTCCAGGAATAAAATGAAATGATATAATATAAATGAAAAACCAAAGAGATATATGTATGATGTTAACTGATATGCAAATTAGATTAGATTCAATTTATTGTCATCATTACAGTGAAATGCTGAATAGCAGAATGCAAAGTAACAGTATAATATCATATGAGAATGTTATGTTATGATTATCTTTGACCGAATCACAGCAGTGCTCATATTAAAAACAGCATTCCCTCTCATGTGATATTGCTTAATTAACATTAATGATGTGCACTTTAACAACTAGGCTTACAACTATAATATATACAGGGGTGGAAAAGTGACTATTACCTGCAGGGTAAACGTTAGCTAACCAGAAGGCAATAACAATGTAAACAAAAAACACCTGCTTAAAAGATGAATACAAATGAGGAATGGTGGGAAAGGTGGGAGTACTGTAATTACCTAACGTTACATTATTATTTTCCATAACAATTTAGCCCCTCCACAATATTAACTGACGTTAAAACAGTTAACTAGCTATTTATTGATTAGCAATTAGCGAATCATGTAACATTAGCTTAATGCTAAAAATTTAGGTTACTATCACATTCAGACAAATAATTTCATGTAGGCTAACGTTACCTACCTCTGTCTTTTTCTCGTTTCTCCTCCTCTTCTTTCTCTTTTTCCTGGGGGCACCTGACAGTTTTGGCCGTTTTGACATCTTGTGTTGATTTTTGATGTGGTGACGTCCAAAAGGAACCATGATACGGGAAGGGAGGGGCGCACCGTGGGGGGCGTAATGTTGTAACAAATAATATTTCTATTAAATAAGCTTTACTTTGCATTTTAATTAACGTGGGATTATTTTTGTATTTAGAAATAATAGTACCAACTTTTTTTGTTTTCAACATTTGTGGCACTGGCGTGGCGCCCCCTGATGGACGGCGCCCTTAGCATTTGCCTATACGGCCTATGCCACGGGCCGGCCCTGACGGCCAGACATACATTACGTGTGGACAAAAGGTGCAAACGCATAGAAAAATCAGCGGTTTCAAAAATACGCTGGTGCGTGTGGACGTACCCTTATTCATTATTCAAGGCACAACGGAAAGTCGTATGCGCGTGCAGCGTACAGTCACGTGGGCATGCTGCGTGAGCATTCAAACTGAGTCTAAAGTTTTTGTGTGCGAATTGAAGCGAGTGCTCTCCAATCATCAAAAGTAACAAAGTCATTGAACACGTTTATACAGTTAACTTTACGTTTATCAATCATATATCACAGATTTAGAATTTTTGTAGTACTAAGCAACTACAGAGCGAAAGTCTGGGTCAGCGCCGAGGCTTGACGGCAAGAACAAAGGAAACCTCGAGCGTTAAAGCTAGCTTTGTAAGGGAATATAACGAAGAAATTATGAAACAAAAATGTTTTCTTTGTTGATATACTTTGTTCGCAGTGCAGTTTATTTGTTGCCGGATTGTAAGAAGTAGACACAATTTCGGGCTCCCACATTTTGTGGGAGCAACGTAAATAACAGTAAAAAAAAACTCTTTAATGTACAACATTAACGAGTATTTTACTGTTATTCAAATGCAAACATGGAAATAACGAGTAGGGAAAAAAAATCATTCATTCTTACCTTATACTAATCGTGGTGCAGGCCAGTGCAGTGCATGAACTGATGCCTTCTCCGGTCAATTCTGCTGAGAGTAAATCAAATGTCCCGCTCTACTGTAGAAGACAATGAATACCTGGGGGGATGTACCAATGTGAGAGGGGTGCTGCGGAATAGTCCAAGTGATCGCTGCTTTAATTTCCGGTCAACTATACATAAATTGCACGTAGACACGATTTTTAAAGCTGGTGAACTAGACCAAGTCATTGATAACAAATGAACAATAAATCTACTTTCTCTGGTACTTTATACCCGATCAGTTGCAATGCAATTTAATGCTCAACTACAAATCGATGGTTTTGATGGTGACCGGAGCCGAATGATCGTCAACTATAAATAGACGTTTTCTCGACGTTGTTGTTGTCACCTGGTCGACTATAAATAGATCAAATATCAATGTGTCAAACTCAAGGCCTGCGGGCCACATCTGGCCCGGCTGACATTTATATCTGGCCCGCGAGATCATTTTATATAGATTTATTATTATTGTTATGCATGGCCCGGCAATATGAGGCGCTAATAACACACAAACTACAGATCCCATAATGCAGCGCTGCAGCCTCCTTGCTGAATGCTAGGCTAACTGGGAACATTCCCGCGTCAATCAAGTCCAACGTGTGTTAGCTAGCACCTCACAATGGAGAAGAGAAAAGATGATTTCTGAAAACAGAGCCTTTCAGCACCGGTGGGAGACTGATTGTTTACAAACATTGCTGGTAAACCCGTGTGTCTTATTAGTGGAGCTAATGTGGCTGTAATTAAAGAATTTAATTTAAGACGGCACTATGAGACAAAACGTCAGGATAAGCTGAAAAACCTGAATGCAGAGCAGAAACTACAGAAAGTAGTCACCAGAGCAAAATCACAAAGTGAAGCTGTTGTGAAAGCACGTTTTATTGTAGCAGAGGAGAAAGCCAAATCAGCCCGGTACCACTCTGAAAAGCTGCATGAATATGGTGTGTGTTACGGCCCTAGCAGGGCCTCCTCCTGAAGGTGCCTGTGTGGGAGTGTCTTTCAATTGCTTTTGCCTGAGGTGCCACCTTTTCTCCTTTACACAGCTGACTCTCATCAGTAATTAAAAGTATTTAAGCCCAGGGAAAGGTGAGCTCTGGGCCAGAGTGCCATTAGTGTGGTTACAGCTAGTGAGCTGTGTGCCTGTGGTTTTCGCAGCTAGTGAGCTGTGTGCCTGTGGTTTTCGCAGCTAGTGAGCTGTGTGCCTGTGGTTTTCGCAGCTAGTGAGCTGTGTGCCTGTGGTTTTCGCAGCTAGTGAGCTGTGTGCCTGTGGTTTTCAGCTAGTGAGCTGCTCTCGTTTTGACTTACTTTGTACGTTATTGACCAACGCCTGAGTTTTGTTTGTTTTCTTTAAATGGTGATAGCGGCTTGTCCGTCTCTTTTAGTTAGTTTCAATACAAACTTTAATAAAACTCTTCGAATTAACCATTTTGCCTTCTTGACTCCTTTTTCTGACCTGGATACTTTTTGTTACTTCCCCTCACCGCCTAGACCCCTCAGGGGAACGTAACAAGTGGGGGCTCGTCCGGGATCTTTGAAAAGGGAGTTTCAAGTTGGATTTGATTTTGATTATCTTGCTTTGTCACCTTTAGAGATTCACGACTTCCCCAACTACCCAGTTAAGTTAGGTGAGTGTCCAGCTGAGCTTATTAAGTTCTTCTTTCGGGCACTCTTTTATTGTTTTGCCTTTCTTATTTTTGGAGTAATCCTGGGTGGGGATTAGTTCCCTGTTAGGGGTAGGCAATTCAGGGCTCCGGTCGCTGAAGCTTTGCCTTTCAAGTTGCCTCGAGCCCAGCACGCTCCAGAAGATAGGTAGGTTAAGTTTGTTGTGCTTAGGAACTGGGTAAGTTGTATTTGTTAATGTGTGCAGCAAAAGGTAAGTTGGTCAAGAAGAGTAAGTTGTTCGGTTACCATTAATTGTTGGCTAGCCTGTGAGAGAATTGGCACAGGTGTGTGGTGGTGTCTTAATTAGGGTGTGTTTGCTAAGCCTTCTCCGCCCCCAAAATGGATGACACAAATATTAGTGCACAGGTGTCTAGAAGCTCGTTTGTGAGCAATAACATCCACCTGGTTCCAGTCTTCTGTGAATCCAGTGTTCAAAGCTTTTTCAGTGTATTCGAACGCATAGCAACTGCACTGCAGTGGCCTCAAGACGTCTGGGGGGTGATGTTGCTGTGTAAAGTTACAGGTAAGGCTCAGGAAGCTTGTTCTAATCTGTCTGGCGACAACTGCCTGGCGACAACTGCCTAGCTTATGAGAAAATTAAAAGTGCTGTCCTTCAAGGCTATGAGCTTGTACCTGAAGCCTACAGACAGCATTTTCGAGGTTTGGAGTTGGCACAGGGTCAGTCCTACCTTGACTTTGCAAGGGAAAAGGCAAAGCTCTTTGATAGGTGGTGCTCTGCAAGCCAGGTTAACAATATGGGGTCGTTACGTGAGCTTGTGCTGGTGGAGGATTTCAAGAACGCGGTGCCTGAGTATATTGCCCTTTATTTAAGTGAACAAAGGGCTCTCACTTTACAGCAGGCTGCCGCACTGGCAGATGAGTTTACCCTAACTCATAAAACAAATGCTGTAGAATGTGACATCCTTTCTCACCATAATACACCTTGGAGAGCTAGGAGTGAGCCAGCTAGAAAGGCTGAAGAAGTGGTGGTTTCGAGTTCCAAAGCAAAACTGTTTCTTCTGCCACAAGCCTGGCCATGTGGTTGCTGATTGTGTGAAACTGGCACTTAAGTGGAAAGTGCATCCAAAGGGAGGAAGGCCTGATTTTAAAGCAGTCAGTCGTGGTTCTCAAACTGACAAGGTTTTCAGGCCCAGCAAAGGACCACACTTGGGGCATAGTTGTTTACGGGGCTCCTGTGGTCAGTGTAAGGGGTCAACTAGCCCTGAGCTGCTGCTGGTTGACAATGTCCCAGTTCCTCAAAATGACCTGCAGGTGGACAGATCTTGTATAAAACCACCACTCAGACCTGCACCCCTTGCTAACAAACATGTCTGTGTTTCAGTAAAGCCTGCTAGCTGCCTGCTGGGTTCTCCACATGTGATGGTCCAAAGCCCTGGCTATCACATGGGACACTGTTTCGAGGGTCTGGGGCCACTCTCTGGCAATGTTGTGAACCCACTGAGATGGGGTTGGCAGCTTCCGCAGGAAATGCCTAACTGTTCCTATGGGGTTTGGTAGGTGGAAAGCCTACAGTTTTGGTGGTGCAACGGTTATGGACTTTATTGTTTTGGTTATCGTAATCATTTTGGTTATCGTAATTTGACAAACCATGGGTTTGTATTTATGGGAGGGGGTGTTACGGCCCTAGCAGGGCCTCATCCTGAAGGTACCTGTGTGGGTGTGTCCTACAATCTCCCATCTGCCTGAGGTGCCACCTTCTTTCTTTTGTGCAGCTGACTCTCGTCAGTAATTAAGAGTATTTAAGCCCAGGGAAAGGTGAGCTCTGGGCCAGAGTGCCATTAGTGTGGTTACAGCTTGTGAGCTGAGTGTTTGTGGTGTTTGCAGCTAGTGAGCTGTGTTTTTGTGGTTTTCAGCTAGTGAGCTGCGTGTCTGTGTTTTCAGCTAGTGAGCTGCTCTCGTTTTGACTTACTTTGTACGTTATTGACCAACGCCTGAGTTTTGTTTTTCTTTAAATGGTGATAGCGGCTTGTCCGTCTCTTTTAGTTAAGCTACTTTAATAAAACTCTTTAATTTAACCCTTTTTTGACTCCTTTTTCTGACCTGGATACTTTTTGTTACTTCCCCTCACTGCCTAGACCACTCAGGGGAACGTAACAGTGTGCGACGTCTTGTGTCCAGACAAAATGCAGATTTTGGCAAATGTGAGCCTGAAGAGAAACGTATGTCAAAGTGTAACCGCGATGAAACTGCCCTGGGACAAACTTGTTGGGCTTACAGAGATGGAGCGTCGGTGTTGTGTGGTGAAAAAAGTGGACTTGTTTGCAGGATGCAAGTACAGATGCAGGAGAACTTTACCGGTGAGTTAACAGCATATCACTGCATCATACAGCAGGAAACGCTGTGTGGTGAAGTCCTAAAAATGGAGCATGTAGTGATCACCATGACGCAAACCATAAATTTTATCTGAACTAAAAGTTTAAATCAAAGGAGCTTGCAAAGAAAAGCGTCTGGACTTCTTTAAGTTGCTTGAAGACGTTTCACCTCTCATCTGAGAAACTTCTTCAGTTCTAAGGTCAAATGGTGGGGAGTCCCAGATTTAAACCTAGTGGGAGTTTCCCCCCCCACAGAGGGACAAAAGGACCCCCTGATGATCCTCTAATCGCCTGAGCCAAGGTGTGAAACTGGGTGTGGGTCCCAATCAGCCAAGTCAGAGGTCCGTTGGCTGAGTTGGGGAAAAGTTCTCAATAGAGTTCATAGATCAAACAATAGACAATAGACCAAACAGCCACTTCATAAACGCATGGCACAACATAGAAGAGCCACCTCGACAGGACAAGACTCAGCTGTCCATCTGCATCTAAAGGTCAAAGGTCACTCTTATGAGGATGCCAATGTTCACATTTTGGACAGAGGACAGATGGTTGAAACCAAGCACACCATTGTTTTTCTTGTGACATTACCAATAAGTTTGATGTGTCACATGACCCTCTTCCTATTGAAAAAAACAAAAGTTGTATTCAAGATGGCCGACTTCTAAATGACTACCATGGTCACCACCCATCTTGAGGAGTTTGCCCCCTCACATATACTAATGTGCCACAAACAGGACGTTAATATCACCAACCATTCCCATTTTATTACAGTGTATCCATATAAATGGCCCATCCTGTATAATTTCACAACATTCATTACAAATGTTCAAACTTTGGACCATAGCATATTTATTCAAATCCAGGCTGAATATGTTAGAAAAATTGGCTTATTTAGGATTGAATGACTTCCTGTCTAACTGTATTGACTACTTTCACCTGCCCCTCTTTCCCCTGCTGTCTTCAGTACATAAGCAGTCTTCCTCTTTGTCCTTTAGTCTGTTATGCTTCCTATTTCTCCCTGACTAATTTCCTTTGGCAGCCTGTGCTATTTGGATAGCTTTTATGTAACGATCAATTCTTAAATTAAGCTCACTTTTTTGTTTTGGCTTTTCATTTGGTCTGCATTTGGCTTCACCTCTGACCTCACCTTGAAGGTTGCACTGTTTTGGATAAAAGCAGGATTCCTGCAGCTTCATAAAAGTTAGATTTAAGAAGTGGACAACCTTCAAAACAGCCATTAAGGGGGGACTGGGGATCCAAGACATTACTGAGTGTTAGTCATTTAACCAGCTTTAACATCACTCTATGGAAAACAGAATATAATATTAAGCAGGTGACATTTCAGGATAAACTGAATATATTGCAGGAAGTCTTAGAGATATTCTCTTAGAGATATTCTCTCACATTTAAATTATTACGCTCCACATTTCGCACATACAAACGATCCCTGCTGAGTCAACACGCATACCTGAGGACATATATCATTTTACAGCATGTGTGGCATGATTTGAGAGGGTTGAGTACTAAGATTTCAAGCTTGGTTATCAAACTGAATCCAGAAAATGTATGGGTGCATCACACAGACACCTGTTAAATGCTCAGTAAGATCTAAAATAGTGTTTCACTCAGCAGTTCTTGAACAGTTATACAGTTAACACCAGCAGCTGTGATTGCCAGAACTTCACCGTATTAAATACAGTGCAGCTGATAAAGTAAACCAGTGTGTGAAAAACTGAATGCACCTTTACTGATTTCATAGTAACTACAGGCGTGTGCTAACAAAATGCTGACGTGATCATTGACAGGCTCGCTTGGTGGTCTGGAATGGACAACATCATGGGGGGGGTCTCTACCAGTTATCAGGTACTTCTTGGGCACCTGGAGCCCCAGGACCCTGTTCTCGGTTCTCACTGAGGTGGATGGCCTCTGGGGGGGGGGGATACTTTTGAAGTACATTTGTGACAAAGACACAAACACACTCTCTCACACACACACAAACATCCCACAAGAAGATTGTTGATTTATGTATCTGTACATTTGCAAATTGTTGTGTTCCAGGTGATGTTTTCGCTTTTCTTACAGGTCCAGCAGTTGGTGACACATTGTGGATTTCTATTTGTACTATGGTCTTCAATTACATCTTCTTCTCTTTTCTCCCACTTGCTTTCCCCCCTGCCTATCCTGCCATAGACACTGTCATTCTGTATACCACATATAATGTAATAACTGAAATAACACAAATAGAAGTTAAAAGAAAATGTAAAATGTGTTTGTCACAACAGTTCATCCAGATATAATTATGATTTTAAAAGCTGCCAGGACAGGAAAGACACCAGCAGTAAGTGCAGAGAAGCATTTATTGCTACCCATCAATCAGGGAAGGGTTATAAGGCCATCTCAAAACAATTTGAAGATTGGAAATGAAGAAGAATATAGACACAGCAAAGGTTCAGTGACAGTCCAGACCTCAGCACAACTGAAATTCTGTTTGGGACCTACAGAGAGCCGTGCCTGCATGAATACCTCCAAAACTCAATTAACAGTCGTAGGCACCGATCGGTTTTCTATCGCCCATTTGCTGGGAGTAAGGGCGCCCTCCGTTTGTGAGGTGCGCCTGCTGCTTGCGGCACAGGGATGATGGCGCGGGGCGGCGGGGGATTCTCTGGCTGGCTGGAGCAGCATCTAATAACCAAGTAATATGTTTTATGTGTGTGTGTGTGGCAGGGGCGGGGGGGCAGAGGGAGTGTTCGCCCAGGGTGCCAAACAGGCTAGGACCGCCACTGACTGTACACATGGAATTATGTAGTGAACAAAGTATGAAATAACTCAAAACATGTTTTGTATTTTAGATTCTTTAAAATAGCTGCCCTTTGCTTTGATTACTGCTTTGCACACTCTTGGCATTCTCTCGATGAGCTTCATGAGGTCGTCACCTGAAATGATTTTCCAACAGTCTTCAAGGAGTTCCCAGAGATGCTGAGCACTTGTTGGCTTAATACATGTACTGTAGTGTTTCATGTCCACTTTAAACAAAACTCACTTTGCTTGTGGTCTTTTGATCTGCATTTGGATGCACATTGGAGCTTACTTTGTGACTCTGATCTGTTTTCCTGCCCGTCTTTAAAATATATATTTTTATGGATATTTATAACAGACTACACAAAAGAAAATTATTAATGGATTCGTTCGAACACAAGAGCTAAACAGCCATCAGAGTCAGTACTGAATATGACTACAAGCAGATATTTAATGCAGCTGCAGATCAGTCATCGTTCTTTTGCTGTTTATTCCTACACAACTTTTTGCTCCCTCCAGCCAGTGACATCTGCCTGCACAGTCACATGACTAATGAGTGCTTTAATATACACTCTCCTTTTACACTGTTTTTGACACTGTACTGTATTTATCTACATTTATTTTAAATTATTTTGTGCAGAATGTTCAAATGTCCACTAGAGGTCATTAATCCACACTGAACATGGAACTTAACATAGTACATGAACCTCTATACAGGGGTGTCAAACTCTGTGGGCCACTGCTGGCACTGTCATCTCATTGGAGGGTCACTTTACTGTTCAAGTAGTACAAAAAAACAAACTGGAAAACTATGGCGTTATTTTTGTGTACCAGTAACAATAACAATGATTTTTTTTTTTTTTTTTTTTTTGCATTATTCCTTTGTCTTTTTTTGGGAATTATTCAAACTCCCACTTGGTCAGTCAGTGCCGTTTTATTGCTTTTTGGTACAAAATGCTCTGTGTGTGTTTGTGCTGAAGGGCAGCAGGATGTTCAAACCACAGTAAAGTGGTTTTTGCAGACACAATTTCCACAGCTGGAACAAGTGGTTGCCGTTCTTCTGTGGGCGTACAGCTCACACCATTTCCTCATTTTTTTCGATGGGCTGTGGGTCATTCTCTGATTCAGACTGCTGTATCCCAGCAACAATAGCAGCTTTTGTGTCTGGGGTACAAGGCCATCTTGCAATTGCTGGAGTCACCAGCATGTGACCCAGCCCTTCCAGGAACACCCTTCATTGGTAGATCTTAGTGGACTCCCACTCCAGATGCACTGCACAGGACAAAGGTATTGTATGGTGAGACATCCAGGACATTGTAGAAGACAGTCAGCGGCCACAGTAGGTGGCAACAACCCTGTCTAGGTTATCCACGCCATCTTTGCACTTATTGTAGTCCAGGATTGCTACAGGCTTCCTCTTTTCCCCATCACTGGCTGCTGGTTCCTTGTGGTTTGTGTTTAAAAGAACCACATTCTTCCCTCGGTTAGGCATGTAGGACATTGCCATGGTTGTTTTGGTGAAGGCAAAGACAGATGACAGAATCTTCTGCTGTTGCAGCTGGAAAAGCTGGGAAGTTAGTCAAGTGCTTGAAGCAATGAATATGGCTGCAGCTTTGAACTTTGAAAAGTATCCTGAGAGATCTTTCTCTTTCTTTGTTTGTTTTACAGAGTAGATATTTTGGTGTGCTTTTTGTTTGTTTTTTTGAAGGTGATTTAATCATGTGCGTCAAAACTAGTTTTCCCAGGAAGCTCAAAGCTCAATAACCTGCATCAAGAGACATTCACAGTAATTTATTACGTTTGACATCATAATTTATTTTTAGGGGTGGGACTCGATTAAAAACTAAATCTAATTAATTAGAGGCGTTGTAATTACTTAATACTGATTAATCGCATTTAATCACACAAGAAAATCTGCCCCAAAGCAGAAATGTTTTTTATTTCATTTAAAAGGGTTTTAGTGGGCAACAGAATCAAATAATAGACATGGACATGAATATTGCAAACTCATGCTCTTTTAATTTATGGGGGAAAAAAGCATTTAAACTGCATTTCAATTCAAAACACAGAAACAAAAATACTATCTCTGGCCAAAATTGGGCAGACTTAAAGTACTTAAAATAGCAGTTTATTTTTAGACTCAGTCATTGATTTTTAAGTACATTTTCATTGGTATTGTCTTTAAATAATAATAATAAAAATTTCAAAATAAAGTGCCAGCTTTTGGAGTTTTACCAGCTCTGATGGAGTTAAAATGACTAGCTTGTGCTTTAGTTTGTCTAAAGCAGCAAAAACAGCCTCTTGACTTTTTAGTAGACGAGAAACCATATCCAGCATTGAATTCCACCGTATGGAAACATCCTGTATGAGTGGCTCTTTCTGTTGCCCCACTCTTGTTTGCTCCCAGTGTAGTTCCTCCATATTAGCAGAGCAGACCATGTGTTGAGTTTAGAATGAAAACAATTTAGTACTATAAATAACAAGGAATTAAAAAATGCCATTTAATGAGTAGCTCATTGTGGCTTGTTGATCACTTCAAAAATTCGTTGCGGCATTTAGTCCAAGAAAATGCAGGTGACGTATTGTTACCTAATAACATTTAAAGACAGACATTTATGAGGGTTTGTTTGCTGGTTGAAAGTGCATGTAGGTGGACTGATACAGGTATCGATAATATCAATGCGATTGCTGGTATTTCTATCTGATCGATACTTTAATTGTAGGTTCAGGATGTTGCTGTTCTTCATTAGAAAGAAGACATGTTTGTGCAAACACATCTTCTCCTCCCTGCTCTGCTGTGTGGTGACTCGGCAGCTCAGAAATTTGCCTCAAAAGGGTTCAAATGTAGATGATATGATCCCAAGCGTAAACTAAGATGTGCAAATGTGTGCAGCGATGTGTGTGCTATGTTTGAGGACTCACAAGCCCATGCTTCAATCCACACACAGATAGGAAACAGTCTGAGAACACATAAAATTATCTTACACATGCATACATCCTGCATAAAATGTTACTTTTCATTCATCATTTAAACTCTGGGTCAAACCCAAAACATTTGATTTGAGTTTCTCTTTGTGTGTCCTCAGTTTTCCAGCATGCTCTGGCTGTGGTGGTGGAGGTGAATGAGGGGGAAAGGTCTGTCCTGCTGCCCTGTCTGTTCTCAGGTTTTATACCTGAGGACACCACAGTGATGTGGACTCACAGTGACCTGGATCCCAATTCAGTCCACCTACGACGAGAAGGAGGAGACGATGTTAGAGGACAAAACCAGCGTTACAGCAGACGCACATCAATGAATCGTTACGCTTTCATCATTAAAGACTTCAGCCTCACTCTGAGGAAACCCACAAAGACTGACAGCGGCAACTACACCTGCTCCATCAGTGCTGGAGGAAAAGAACGAAAACTCAGAGACATCCAGCTGCAGGTCAAAGGTCAGCAACAAACCCAACACCTGCTGTAATTACAGGGCAAAAGGCAATACTGCATTCAGAGGTCAAACTGAAGAAAATTACTTCCTTAACACTAGGTTTACTATCCTGCGCAAATTTGCGTAACTTCCCTAAACCCAATACCCCCTAGAATTACTGGCTTTTTTATTTTCTGGTGCAAGTCCCGAGGTGTTAAGCACCCCTGCTGAGATTTTCACAGGTCGTCAGCTTGTTTCTCCTACAGCTTTTGTTGTGCAAACCACCCATTGTCCTTGAGGCCTGGCACATTTGCATTTGCTCACTCAGAGTTGCTCAGATCCAAGGCAGGCCAAACCTCTGTGTTACAACTTTCAGAAATGCCTGATAGAAATGCTTCAACTTACTCATGAGATTTTGACCACATTTTTTTGCGGAAGTCACAACTATACTGAATGCACGACCGTTGTTGCCAGCTGCAAGAAATGCTTGGTAGGAACTGCTGTTCCCTACCAAGGTTCGTTCAAAGTTTGAAAGACTTTGAAATAAAACAGACTTAATGTACCCATATATTGTGAATGTCTGTCTTTTGTATGTAGGTTGTAACACAGAGGTTTGGCCTGCCTTGGATCTAAGTAAACAAATGCCAATGTTGCACAAACACACACACACACACACACACACACACACACACACACACACACACACACACACACACACACACACAGCAAATCTGCATTTATTTGTCCCACAAGTGGAAAATCTGCATTGTCATTGCAAAAAAGTGGACAGAGCACGGTATAGAAAGTGCACTATACAAACATTTTATATATACATACATAGTTATACACACACATACATCTATATCATATATACACACACACACACACACACATATATATATATATATATATATATATATATATACATATACATACATACATACATACATACGTGTGTGTGTATATATGATATAGATGTGTCTGTGTGTATAACTAGACTTTATGCATATTATATAAGGTGTGGCTATATAAATATATAAATATATGTACAACTCTGTGTATATATGTTTATGGACAGGCATGCAGGCAGGTAAGGAAGGAAAGCAGCCTTGCAGGGAAGGAAAAACTTGAATCTCTCATGGTTAGGGGTTGGGGGAGGGTGTGTTTGCACAACAAAAGCAGGAGAACAATGGAGCTGACGACCTGTGAAAATCTCAGCGGGGTGCCAAGAGGTGTTAAGGTCGGGGGGAATTTACGCAAATCTGCGCACGCCAGTAAATCTAGTAGTAGGGACTTGCACCAGGGAAAAAAGGCTCAGTAATTCTAGTGTTAAGTGTTCAAAAAATACTGATGAAACCAGCAGCATCATTTAGCACAGATGTGACCTCAGTGGAAACACAAACAACAAAGCAGGAGCTGACTGCAGAGAACTGCTGCAGCCTCTGGAAAATGTGACATTACACTCATGTAGGTCCTTCAGCTTGTGTGCAGATGTGTGTGTTCATCTCAAAGAGGCTTAGCACACACATTTCTGTACATACATTACTAGATGACATTTTGTACAACACCCAACACAAAACATTTTTCTGCTGCTTCTACAGTTTATGTTTTGGTTTCTTGTCCTCTCAGACCAGCAGGTGGAGGTGAAGGTGGAGGAAGGGTCACAGTCTGTCATCCTGCCCTGCAACACAAAACCTGACCTGCCCGAGGGCACCACAGTGGAGTGGACTCGCTCTGACCTCGGACTCATCACAGTCCATGAGTATTCTAACAGAAATGATGACCTCATGACTCAGGATGAAGTTTACAGAGACCGAACGAAGATGAATGAAGACCTGCTGAGAACTGGAGACCTCAGTCTGACCCTGAAACACCCCACAGTGAGAGACAGTGGGAGATACATCTGCACCATCTACAGGGACAAAGACATCCTGACACAGAAAGTCATGCTGCAGGTCAAAGGTCAGTGCTGTAAGTTGAGGTCAGAGGTCAGTTTTCTAGATATAGGTCAGAGGTCAAAAATCTTTTTTTATGCTTCTCCACAGAACCATTTCCATCCTGGTCCAAAGTTTTAGTGGGTCTCCTGGTTCTCCTGATTGTTCTAGGGGTTTCTGGAGGTCTTTTTTTTTCATTTCCGGCAGTATTTCATGTCAGGTGAGTGTCTCCTACTACACTACCCATAATGCCAATGGTTAGGAGGTGTCTGCTCATGTTTCAAACCTCTTTTCCCCACTCTGCGACACACCCGCCGGGGATCAAACCCTGGTTTGTGGCTCTATAAGAAGGAACTCCGTAAACCTTGGACATCTTAATATTCATCATTGACTGTAGAAAATTAAAAAATACTCTAAGTTTCTCTGCAGCACTGTAGCACTCTTGAGACAACCATTCATTTAGTGTTAATGGTGACTTCATCAATTTCTTCACAAATACAATTTTAACCATTAGAGAAAGAATTACCCACAAGATCAAGGTAGCACAGAGGGAGGTTAGCCAAGTATTGGAGGTGCAGAAAGGTGCTACAAGAAGGTGCCTAAGAAGTCCAGCAAGCTGTCCATGTCTGGGCCTTGCGTAACCATGGTAACTTCTGACCCCACTTCCGCCAGTCCCTTTATTGTGGCGGGAATGAACCCTGTATAAGTTCCGGGTCAATCAGCTGCATGTTCCCTGCTCCTCTGGCTGCTGTTGTTCCTGTGGTTGGCGTACTTGTCAGATATTGACAAATTTTACACTACATACTAGTTGACAGCGTGCAATGACCCGGCCGATTCATTCATCTTTACACCACCTCACAATCGACTCAACGGTGAGTTATTTGTTTGTTTTGTTTGGTCACAATTAATGAAAATGCGGAGCCGCGGTCGCGCATTCTAAAACGCCGGTAAGCTAATGCTAGGCTAGTGACAGTAAGTGCAATTACTAGTTTTATTTATTGAATGTTGCTGTTTTTGTTTATTCCACGATGGCCGAATGTTGAATTAACGTATCAAGAGTTGAACGAGTGATTTGATTTTTGTAGTTTTGTCCGTTTTGGATGTTTTTTGTTACTTTTTTTTTATTAAATGCCAAAACGGCCTATGAGACTTTTGCATTGAGTTAAATTCCATTTAGATTATTGAACTTGTTGCGCAACACCTGTGATTAAATGTGTTTTGTAAATATTTGATTAACTTTGGATGTTTATTAGCTTTATTGCTAATATACTTTGATGGGACCCATAAGAATGTTTTTCTATAATAGTATTTTGAATGAAATTCATTATAAGAGATGACTATAATATGTTATGATTTGTTTGGTTTTTGGTTTATTGATGATTGTATGAAACATGGCATTACTTACTTTGTTATTTATGGATTTACTTATGTATTTATTTTGTCACAGCAGTAGAATGCTGTTTCATTTTCTTCTGTGAATGATAATTTATGTTTTTGACCTTGTTTAGGTCAGGTTTTTTTTTCCCCCCGCGATCAGCCCTGATCAGCGCGGGATGGCGAGCCACCCGACCACCGCTGCATTGCGGTAGGACTTGCGAACCTTTGGACTAAACTGAACTGTTTCCACATGACCTATCACAGGTCAATGAAACTAAACTGATCTTATACTGGACTAAACCTCATCCCACCTCCTTTTGGAACCTAATAAGCTGTTTTGTATTGTCAACATTATTCTTGTTTGTGATATATATGCATATATTTTTTTTATTTTTTTGTACATCTGTCTATAGATTTCTCATAACATACATAATATATATATTTCTTGACCTCTATTTTGGTTTCCTGTGTTTTATTCACACACTCAGGCTCCATAGTCGAAACTACTTCTGATTGCTCATTTTCCATGAAGCTGCTGTCACACGCCCTGGTCCTTTACCGCGTTACAAGTGGCGAGCCAGCCAGGAGCCTTTGTGTGTGAATATTTTGGGGTCATACATACAGTTTTTCTTTTCTTAATTACTTTGTTTTTGCTGAAAATCAAAAATGGATTCAGTTGCACTTTCCGGCATCAATATATCACAGTCTGTGATGATCTCTGGTGTGTCTAACACAAAAGCTGGTGACGAAATTCTTGACTACTTGCGTACTTATGGTAATCTTAACCGTCATTTTTACGTAATTGATCCTGCGAGTACTTTCTTTAAAAACCTGATCGCTGAGTTTGTAGATACCACTGCTTTTACAACTCTAGAGCCGTTTCTGCCATACACTTACTGTTCTAAAACTGTTGCCGACCTTGTGTTCCGCGTCACAGCTTTGGCCTGTGAGTACGCCGCCACAGAGGACAGCAGCAGTCCTCCTCCCAACTACCTCAAGGAGCTCAAACAAATTGCTGATCGCAGCGGGCACCGGTTTGAGGATGTCATGAAGCAGCCAAATACTCACAGACTTGGCCAACTGACAAAAAATGTAGTCAGGTGATAACAAGTACAGGGAAGGTAGTCAGAACTGAGGGGATTGAACTACCAGAGGGCAACATTGCAGACATAGAGAGTAGGTACAAGTAGTTGGGGATCCCACAGGCGAATGGGAACCATGAAGAGGCCGCTAGGAAAGCTGCAACCACCAAGTACCTGCAGGGGGTCAGGCAGGTCCTGAGAAGTTAGCTGAATGGTAAGGACAAGATCATCTATCAACACCTACACCCTGCCCGTGATCAGGTACCATGCTGGGATAATAAGCTGGTCAAAGGAGGAGATGGAAGCCACTGACATCAAGACCAAGAAGCTCCTGACCATGCACGGAGGGTTTCACCCCAAGTCCAGCATCTTGAGGCTGTACGCCAAGTGGAAGGAAGGAGGCAGAGGACTGGTAAGTGTCAGCACCATGGTCCAGAATGAGACAACGAACATCCAAGAACACATCATGAAGATGGCCCCAACTGACGGCGTGCTCAGTGAATACCTCAGGCAGCAGAAACCCAAGAAAGAGGAGGAAGGCGAGAAACCATCATGGAAGGACGATCGAAATCAATCAGCATGAAGCTGAAGGAGAAACTGTCAGAGCACAATCTTAAAGTGAACTCTGAAGCTGATCTGCAGACATCCCAGGGAGGTTGTACAACAATCTAGACAAGGACGCACAACACAAAGAAACTCTACTTGGAAATCTTTCTTAAGTGGAAAAAAGCAAAAGCGAACCAGATTTACCCAAACTAAAAGCATCAAAAGTCAACAAAATGTTTCTGATTGGAAAAATTAGGAAATGTGGAAAAGGGACTTACAATATCATTTCCATTACTCTGTTTATGCTTTCTCTTTATTAAATTGGAGAAGATTCTCAGCAATCCTGCTTTTAATGGTCTAAGCATCAATTCCACATCTTTAACTTGGAAACATCTTGGGGCTTCAAAAAAAGAGATATACAACTGATTGCCATCTGCATTGTGTAACAAGTAATGTCAAAGTGTATGAAATCTGGTGAAGAGGAAACAAATATAACAGAAATAGTAAGGGTCTCCAAAACTGAACCTTGTGACACACCATAGGCATGATAAGCAGAAGAGCACCTGTGCATCCACGTAATTGTCAGCTGTGAACAACAGAACAAAACACTGAGACATGGACAGGCAGTAAAGTCCAAGCTTTATTAATCTCATATTAGAGGGAAGAAAAACAGTGTCAACTCCAAGAGAAATTTTCCCTCACAGCTCATGCTGTGTTTGTCCTCTCAGTCTGTGAGGTGCAGGTGGAGGAGGGGGCGGAGTCTGTCCCGCTGCCCTTTCAAACCACGAAAGACCTGCCTGCAGATGCTAAAGTGGTGTGGTGGGACATTCATGACAGGAAGGTCCACGTGTTTTCAGACCAGGCTGGAGAACAGGACGAGGTTTACAGGGACCGAACAGAGATGAATAACAACCCGCTGACAACTGGAGACCTCAGTCTGACCCTGAAACGTCCCACAGAGAGAGACAGTGGGACATACAGATGTGATGTCATCAGATACAAAACAGTGCAGCTTAGGGTCAAAGGTTTGTTAGCTCAATATTTCTGTCTTTGTTTGTTTCTTAGTTCCTGTCTGACTGTCTTGTGTCTCCTCTGCAGGGAGAGTTGAGGTCCAGGATCAAACAGGGGACATCAGGAACAGAAGCAGCTCCATTGATCCGACTCCTCTGATGGCTGATCAATCAGTTTGATCTGTGTGTTCTTTGATTATTGATCAGTGATGTCAGAGTGGAGTCAGTGTGATGTTGTTGTTGTGTGTTTGAGACTTTTAGTCTAGTGCCTGAGGAAAGCGGGGAGGATCATCAAGGACTCCAGTCACCCCAGCCATAAACTCTTCAGACTACTTCCATCAGGAAGGAGGTTCTGCAGCATCCGGTCCCGAACCAGCAGACTGAGAGACAGCTTTTTCCACCAGGCCATCAGACTGCTGAACACGTCATAGACACCTCACCCTCACTACTGGAACTTCAACATTATGCACTCCATACTGTACATTAATGCCACTGTTTTGCACATACCAACCTCTGTATATTTTATATTTTATATATCTTATTTTATTGTTTACTCTATTTCATTTGTAAAACATGTATATACACACTCACACACACGTAGAAAAACATATTTAGTACACATATTCAGTAATGTATATACCTTTATATATGGTACATATATTTATTACTTTTTAGATTAACCATTTTTATATTTTGCTTGTTGCACGTTATTGTATTTTGCACAACTCTGTTGCTTGTGAAGCTTGCACACAAGAATTTCACTCGCATGTACTGTACCAGTGTACCTGCACATGTGACGTGACAATAAAGGTGATTTGATTTGATTTGAAATGTCAGAATAAAGAGAGACAGAGCTGTCTATCACTTTCATCAAATTTAGGAGTACATATACACTAAGTTTATTGTTAATAAGAAAACTCCAGACGATTCCATTGTGAGCTGAAGAAGCTTCTGATAGGTTAGTAGAGTCCATGTGAGTAAATTGGTGGCAGACCTGTGGATGCATATAAGGCAAAACACAGAGCCTGTTTCTGTGACATGGGAAAATCAAGAGATGTCAACCAAAACACCAGGAAAAGAATTGTGGAGCTCCTTAAGTGTGGCTCAATTTTGAATACAATTTGGTGCCATTTACAGTTAAGAAATACAGATAGTTTCTCTCTTTACTCTTAAAGTTAACAAATATGTTTTTTATATTTATCAATCTAAAAAAATAAACATTTAGTCTGATTTGATGTTACAATTAAAAAAGTGTTTGTGTTTTTAGCTGAAGAATGTTTAAATATCTGGTTTCAACTCTATATTTGATGATTGTCAGCACAAAGAGGGAGAGAGGAAAAGAGAGGGAACAAGAGCAGGTGAGACAGACATGTTAGTCAAATGGTTGTTTACCAAAAGTATCACCGTATCATAGGTACTCATGTATCTCGTAGCCAGTGTTTCTTTTTAGGTTTGTTATTTTTCAAATTCTATATTAAGTTTTGCAGGCTTGTTTGCACAACAAGGCTAAATAATTATATAAACTTTTCTGGATCTAAATAGTGGACTTTGGTAGAATTTAAAAATAAGTGTAGTGCAGGTCTATGATGATGTTTAGTGCTACTATCATCTAGTTCTGATTCTGGTTCTGTCTTGGTTAAGTCCTAAGTAGTCCTGATTTTGAACTGTTGTAGTCCTGTTTTAATTCCGGATCAGTTCTGGGTCTGGTTGAATTGGGGTTTAGTGCATATGTGATATATATTTTTCCCTATATGAAGTCATTCTTTTTTGAACAAAACTCAAAACAGAGCCAATTAATCTTTCAGTCATTTCTAACCCCCCCCCCCAAAAAAAATCCCACATGCATACTACCCTTTAGGGCTAAGCCGGGTGTTTCAAATGTCTGGCTCCGCCTCTGGTCCAGCTCCGGGGCTGCCATTGGATATGTGGGCAACCAGTGGCGGTCCTAGCCTGTTTGGCGCCCCGGGCGAACACTCCCTCTGGCACCCCCCCCCCCCACACACACACACACACACACACATAAAACATATTAAGGATTATACATTAACATAAAACTGTTGTCGGAACCATACTGAATTTCGCCAGAGAAACACACACACACACACATATGAAGAGAGAGAGAGTATGGATTGTATGCAAACGGCTACCAAACAGCCATCATAATTCATCATACAATGAGAACAGGACAAATCAACAATTGACAATGATTAATTAATATTAAAGTCTGTAACATAATGTGTTGTTTGGAATTTAGTCTGTTACTGTTACTATTTTTACCATTTCTTATTGGAGCAACTGTAATCCACATTTTTTCCTTAGGGATTAATAAAGTATGATTCTGATTGTTTCAGGATGACCTGCCATTATCCAATCACACATCTGCTTATCTGTATCTTTTGCTCGTTTCTCCTCCTCTTCTTTTCTCTTTTTCTAAACTAAGCACCTGATGGCTTTGAACTTTTCTTGTCCATCTTCCATTTTGCACTCCATCCTCCAACCCGAGGATCACCACAACATAACCTAACAGACCTACACCTTAGTTCACAGATTCACTTTGTCTAAGGTGTATTTCTGGGATTTCACACAACCCAGGATTCAAATCATGAATACATAATGGGCTTGGATTTACATTATTATGAATGAAATGTGCTCTATTTGGAAGCAGCCGGCCCCCTCTCCCTTTCGACGCGTTGTGTGTGAGACTTTAAATCATCAAACTGTAAATTATAAATTTTAAATTGTCATTGATCCCTTTACCCCGAGTCCTAAAGTGTATATTTATTTTCTTACTCTTCTTATAGTTATTATTTGTTTACTTGCACTGCTGTAACTGGAGCCCGTCGTCTCGTCTCTCTATATACTGGACTGTATATAGCGGAGATGACAATAAAGTTTACTTTGACTTCAGCAGCAAGCAGGCGCACCGAGGGCTCTCGCGCTCACTTTTCGGCGTATTGAATTTCGAAAAAACACCGGTGCAAATTATAAGTCTGTATCATAATGTCTGGTGTTTTCGTGTTTGTTGGTTTGTTTTATTTTGTTTTATTTTGCGAGTTGATTATTAGATGCTGCTCCAGCCAGCCAGAGAATCCCCGCCGCCCGCCCTCTCCTCCCTGTGCCGCAAGCAGCAGGCGCACCTATAACGGAGGGCACCCTTACTCCCAGCAAATGGGCGATAGAAAACCGATCGGTGCCTATGCCATTCCCAATATGCGCTGGCTGATGTCGGGGCAGCATGAGTACGAGCAATTTTTTTTTTTTTTTTTTGCCGATGCCCGTGATGCCGCCCCCCACCACGATGCCGCCCCGGGCAACCGCCCGTGTCGCCCGTATCTAAAACCGCTACTGTGGGCAACCCCGGACCCACCTTGTCACCGGCGCCGCTGGATGCGTGGGCAGCCACCAAAACAGACACCTTCCTGTCGCTTGGCCAGGGCCCGGGGGCGCCGACGGTCCGAGCTGATCCCCTCTCCCGCTCGCGGTGAGGGGAGTAGGATCGGCCGGATGGTAGTGATGTGCGGATCGATCCTGAAATATCGATTCCTCCGATACCAATCATTTATGTTCTAGAATCGATTCTCACATTAAAATATCGATATTTTAGTAATTTAGAGTAAATTTGTAGTTTATCATTAACAGGAACACAGTGGAAAGAAACTATAACATTTGGATTGTCTACATTCAAAGGACATACTTCCTCTTCCGCCTTTCATAGTCATGTGCGAAATACGGCTGTATAAATGTCTCGCAGCCCCTTGGCGTGCGCAGCTGAGCGTAATTGGAGTCGTGTGCGGACTTATTTTACCTCCACAAATAGCTGAGACGTGGTTTGCGATACATGTGGCAAAAAAGTGCTCCAAGAGTGAGGTGTTGTGGCCATACTAGGGAGACATTCAAAAGGGCTGTTTGGGGGGGGGGGGGATACATTTTACAGGGTTTATTTATCGGATAAAATACGTTAAATGTCACCGTTATTATTGGCCGGCCGGAAACAGCGGGGGTGTTCAAATTCAGAGGCTGCTTCCACCTGAGGATCCGGCCTTCGCGATCTAAAGAAAGCCGGGTAGTACGTCACGAGCTCCCTCGGTGGAGTGAAACTGCTGTCTGCTCCTTGCTATCTAAAATATAACCGGACACTAACGTAAACTCTTCTGTTTAATCATTTTCTGTTTGACGTTTATTCAGCTGTGGGAAAAGCCTGGAGGAACCCTCCCGAGGGATTAATAAAGTTAAATTTAATTTAATCTAATCTAATAACTTTAATCTCAGCCAAACCGATTTACTCACAAACAAATAAAACACCGAAAAAACCAAACAATAATATTTTTAAGTTATCAAAGTGACTTATATATCATGTTTAACCCGAGTAGCGAAAGACCGCGGGGGTTTGAAGACGATGTGTCGGTCGGCTCAGATATTTGAAGTTTACACAGCTACATTCTCACCTGAAAATATGTAAAAATATGTAAAAAATGTAAAAATATGTCAAAAGTTTTTTTGCGACTCAGAAAGAGAAATAAGAGTAATATTAAAACTAAGTAGCTGCCGCCATTGTTGGAAACTGGAATTGGCTGGGCCTCGCTATGAATTCTGCGATATGGTTTTTCAATTTTGTTGTCCGGATGGAAAATCGGGAGAAAGTCGGGAGAATGGTGGCTCCGGGAGATTTTCGGAAGGGGCACTGAAATTCGGTATTCTCCCGGAAAAATCGGGAGGGTTGGCATGTATGGTTCTTTGAGATACTTGAGTATATTTGAGATACAATAAATAAAATAAGTTTTTGTACAAAGTATCGGTATCAGATCAGTATCGTCGATACCACCCTGAATATTACTTGGTATCGGATCGGAAAGAAAATCAGTGGTATCACACATCACTACCGGATGGCTCCCCAGCCTCAGTCGGGCGATGGGGGTATGTGGTGGGGCGTGGCCTGCGGTGCCGTGCAGGGAAGGCGGACGCACCTACACGGCATCCACAATCACGCCCCGCCTACTTAAATATTGTACTGGGTCCTGTGGTTGGGGGTTGTGTTGAGGTGCACAAAACAATAAAAAATGATCAAAATGCCACTGGGTCTGCCGTGGTCGTTTACAGAGTATATCGCCACAGTTACTGATGCTGCAGCGATAACACGATCCAGAGAAGTTAATGTTTGAGATTGGAGATCAAGGGGTTCAAAACCACCAAGTGTGGACCAATGAAATCTCTGGGAAAGAGCCTCACTGTTCCTGGGGGAGGGTCTGCAGGTTTAAGAGCATCTAAAATATTCATCTGATGAGCATCAGGAAGAAATACACATTCTTAGAGAGAATTTATTCTTGATTTTTCCCCTGTTGGCTAAAGTTTTAAAGCTGTTTCATTTTTCATGAACATCAGAAAAAATTGCAGAATGTAAAACTGAAACTGCTGCATCCAGATGAATAGAATACATTTGCAGGATTTTTTTGTAGGATTATTGAGCATGCATCAAGTAGTCCTGTGATGTTTCTCATACAGCAAACACTGAATTTTATGGTCTATTACTATTTTTCAGTGATCTATACAAACACAAGAAATCAAAAACATAAACTGAAAACGCCCTGACAATTCCCCACATATGATCTAATCTTTCAATGACTTTGAAATGATGTTAAAAGATACATCTGTTTCCACAGGATAATTTCACTCTAGATCCAGAGTATACACCCTCACAGTCAATATCTCGATTTGGAGCTGTATGACTAAAATTGAATTGAAATGAACAATTGTTTATGACGTACTTTTTATAATTAAATTGGGATGCTGTTAAAAGGAAAATTACTGTTTCCACTAACCAAATAGAGTTCATGCGAACCATACACGAACTCTACAGTGATATCATCATGTTTCGGGACCTTTTATTTTGAAATTATGTTTCCACATCTCTTGCCGTAATACTTAGAAAATACGGGGAACGCAAAACAAAGTGGAGGCTGGCTTAACTGTTATTGTCGTCGAACTGTTTTCCAATATTTGTATGAGATATAAATCCCAAAATGTTAAGAGCAACAATGAGAAGTGTTTGGATTTAACGGACTTTGTACAGGTTGCTGTGTCTTGCAGGAGGATGAAGATGCTGCTGTTGCTCCTGCTCCTCCTCATTAGCGGTAAGAAACTTTGTAAACTATGTTTAGCTTGCACTCAGACCGAAATTTGATCATAAGCGCACAGGTAAATACACGCAGTGCGTGAAATTACCGATGCAATGATGTGTGGCTTTATTTATAGGAGAGCGAGGGATGGTGTGAGAAAGTCTGGACCGACTTTGTGCTGAAAGTTTGAGCCTGGGAGAGGCTAACTAGCCATGCTAAGCTAGCTTGTTGACGTAGGTAATGGCTGCAGATCTGAGAGTAGATAAATGGCTTGAATCACAGGTCCGATAATCATTTACATCACAAAAACAGCATCATTCTCAGACAGGCGAAAGGAACAGGCACTGGAGTGGTCACCTATATCTGTTATTGTTCCCAAAGTGTGACTCACTGGAATATATATATCTTGAAATGTGCAATTCCCTTGTATTCTTATTCCTATTTATTCTATTTATCCTTTGTATACCCTTTATTTATATATGTCTGTATTTATATATGTGTATATATGGTATTCTGCTAACATTCTGTAACTAATGTCGGTGCTGTGCTATTTGGAAACCGAATTTCCCAGAGGAACCCACCCGAGGGATTAATAAAGTTTTATCTTATCTTATTATCAGTTAAACTCGAAAGCTTTTTTTCTTTGTGGTTTTTTTTTTCGTTCAAAACTGCGCGGCGGGCGGATTGTTTATTTCCTGGTTAATCTCGCACACTACCACACACTTGGTATGCGCACTTTTTATCTTTTTCAAAGAAGCACCGTCAACATGCAGTCAACAGTTTAGCAGAGCAGGAAGTCAGAAACAGTAACTGTAAAAAAAAAACATAGAAACAACACGTGCAGACTAAACTTAACTTAAAACTACGTTGGAGAGTCGTCGACACTTGCAGATCTGTTTCTGGGCTCTGTCAAAAGTCAAATAATTTAATTAAAAAAAAAGATTACTTATGAAAAGAGCAGCAAAGAGAGTTTGATTAATAATTTGATGGGGTTGTTGATGGTCTGCTTCCTGAAGTTGGATGACAAAAACGTCACCTTAGATACTTGACCACCTGAGTTATTCCTGTGTTACATAGCAGTGATTTACAGTAAATGTTACTTTGCTGTTCCAAATGACACAAAGTAAAAGTAATGCTCATCATAAAGACTGCAATATAAGAACAGACATAAATAATGAAATCAGGATTGTGGTGAACTTAAAATCCCTTTTAAAGCACCAGTGTGACGTTCAGGGTTCAGCTGCAGGTTTAATAACGTTGAAACGTATCAGGTTTTGGTAGGAAATGGAAGACACACTGTTCATGATGGACATTTCAATGATTTGTGTCACTCTCGGTCAGGTTGATAGTTTGTTCTCATGAATGATGGTGTGTGAATTGTGGTATGACATTATCTCGTCTCCTTTCATAAAGGATGCACCAGTGTCTGCTATATTAAATTAGGTAATAAAATAAACATTTTAGTATTTAGAGGACTTTGATCACGACTGCACATACTTCAGGGCAGGGGTCTCAAACCTAAATGACCTGTGGGCAAATGCTGGCACTGTCATCTTATGTGAGGGCCACTTTAGTGTTCAAGTACAAACAAACAAACAAGAAAACACCCACAAATATTTCCGAAAATGTAGTGTTTGTTTTTTAAAATTTCTAATATTGTATAACAAGACAAAACTGCAAGCGTGAATGCATTTTTTTTTTCTCTCACTCTTAACAGAAGTTTTTCATTGAACTACCAAATAAACAAGTTGTTACTCTCTTTCTGGCCAGACATGTGGCAGCACTTCTGCTGTATTTTCGTTCATATTTAACAAAATAAAAATGCAGACATAAGTGTACACATTAGTTTTTGACTGCTAGTGAAAATTGTTTTCTTTACAAATAACACTCTTGCTGAACTGACACAGCCAATCCCTCCACGTTTGTGCTCTCTGCTCTTGTTGCCTTCATGTTATATTATTTTACTTTCATGTTTATATATTTTTTGCTTCTTAAATAACTTATTTTAACATTGCACTCAACAACCAACAAATCCTCCCTAATAAAAAAGTAACTTCAAGGGCAAAATTGCATTATATTTCTTCACGTCAATATATGGGCCTCAAGTAGGGGTGACATGGGCTGCAAGTGGCTCCGGGCCATGAGTTTGAGACCCCTACTTCAGGGTCACTGCAGGAAGTCTCAAATCTTTCTAAGAAAAACGGACTATTTGACACACAGCCTGTGTTTGCAGAGAAGTGATTGTTTATTTACAGCAGGGGTCCCCAATCCCAGTCCACGAGGGCCGGTGTCCCTGCAGGTTTTAGCTCTCACCCTGGGTCAACACACCTGAATCACATGATTAGTTCATTACCAGGCCTCTGGAGAACTTCAAGACATGTTGAGGAGGTAATTTATCCATTTAAATCAGCTGTGATGGATCAAGGACACGTCTAAAACCTGCAGGGACACCGGCCCTCGTGGACTGAGATTGGGGACCCCTGATTTACAGCGACGATACGTCACACTTTTGTGCTCTTCACTCTCGACATGTAGTCTTACCACTACACTTCTGCTTCTGGCGTGGCAGAGTGGCCCTTATTTGATAGTTAAAAAGTTGGCAACACTGCTTTCCTCCCGAGGTCCACAGAGCCATTGAAATCAATGACTTAAAGCCGGGGTAGGCAACTCCAGGCCTCAAGTGCCGGTGTCCTGCAGGTTTTAGATCTCACCCTGGGTCAATACACCTGAATCAAATGATTAGTTCGTTACCAGGCCTCTGGAGAACTTCAAGACATGTTGAGGAGGTAATTTAGCCATTTAAATCAGCTGTGTTGGATCAAGGACACATCTTAAACCTGCAGGACACCGGCCCTCGAGGTCAAGAGTTGCCTACCCCTGCCTTCTGGAGGTCCCTATATAAACACGTAATCTTATGTCACAAGCCAAACTCGGATATGCACAGAACGTCTTCCCTTGTGTGTTTGAACTCACTGCAGTGCTATGCATGCTGCGTCCTATGTGAAAGGGCCTTTAAACTGTGACATCAACATTACTGCTTCTTTTGTGTTATCAGTGTGCGTGAGCTTAATGTTGTCAGCTTTTTATGCACTCTGTTTTGTTTTTGTTTTATTTACTTTATTAGGGCCCAAGCACCAGGGGCCCGTTCTTCGTACCTCGCTTACTACATCCAAGATCAAATGACACATCCAAGATCAAATCATCGCGCTAACTTTGAGCTCGCTAATCCGGTTCTCCGAACACACCTGTTGTTGACGATTAGTATAGCTGGATGAAGTAATCTGAGATCACTGGGTGGCTTAAAAGGGGCTACGATCGATAGTAGAAACATTGATCGGCAACCCTGTGATTGGTCGGCGAAGATGTCGAAGGAGCGCACAGTATTTCACGGCAGCAGACCAAGAACTCTTGATTGAGGGATTTCAGGAGTTTCAGAGTTTAATTAAAACGCAGGGGAACACTGCAAAGGCTGCAAAAGCAAGAGAGAGGGCTGGCAGAAAGTTGCTGACAAATTAAACTCGTAAGTGATCCATGATATTACATTATATCATGTGATATTATATTATACCACATTATATTATATTACATCATATCCTCTTTCACATTAGAGCCACAACAGGACCCACTAGAACATGGGAAAAAGTAAAAGTGAAATATAAGAATATTCCACAGAATGGTAATATTTATCACTTATATTGCTTTTAGTCTATGACAAGAGACCCTGGAATAATCTGTTTGTTTGTTTATAACAGCAACCAAGAAAAGGGCAGAGCACATAAAGACAGGTGGTGGTCCTGCACCCCTCGTCACACCCCTTTGTGTACTGTGACATTTATTGACATTGTGGGTTTTTTTGTGTGTAGTTTGACATAACACTCCATCACTTTTACCTGTTCCCATGCAAGGGGTGACTGAAGCATGCACAGTAAGTCGGGAGTAAGTATATACAGTACAGTAAGTACATATATATATATATATATATATAGGGAGAGAGAGAGAGAGAGAGAGAGAGAGAGAGAGGAAGAAAGTAAATAATACCCTCACGGGAATCGATCGATATCTCTATGAGCACACCGTCGTCGCGCTGAGCTAAAGGATCCTGTCTATCCCGCAATATACGCTAAATTCTGTAAACTCTCCTTAATCAATCTTGCACCTTCCTTGCTCGCGTACAAACGGACAGGACATGGCTGCGACAGACTTCCCAAATCCACCTTCGCTTTTTTAGCCGTGGTCTGTCATCTTGATTGCACGTAGTAATTTACTATTACTACTCTAAAATATGAATTACATCTGACATGATCTACTACATGTAATAGAATGATTAATAGTACATTTCCCTTTTTTTCGGAAATGACCTGTATGTATCTGTATGAAATCAATAAAAGAATCAAATGCTGCATTATCTTTAGTTACATTGATAATATTTATTTATGGTAAAACAGTGGCGAAATATCGCTCTTGCTTTCATATAACTGCAGCGGACATACCTGAGTGGCCGCGATCTAATCCTGTTTACATAAAGTAAACCTGCTCCCGAGCAGGTTTACGCTTACGGATCTGTTGCTATGACAGCAAGTCCCAGATGAGCTTCGGAGAACCGAACGATCCAAGATCACGCGAAATCGTCAACATTCAAATTCGGCTAACTTACTTAGCGAGGTACGAAGAACAGGCCCCAGTGTGCAAAGGCTGTATTGGAATCACTCTGTTTACTATCTTTTTGAGAGCCTAAACGTGCTTAAAATTGTGCCCATGTGCCAAACCCCACAGGAAGTCCACCATTTTTAATTGAAAGTGACTTTTTGGTGCTGATTTTGTCATTTCCAGTCATTGCACTTTTGCAAACTTTGAAAACGGAGTTTTTGTCAAAGGGCGTGACCCCGGTGGCATGGCAGATGTCGATATTTTGGCATGAAGAACGAAATTGCTTTAAGTCAAAGAAATCCAGTCCAACCGCTGATAAACAGCAATGATAAGCGTCCTGCCCTGAACAGATCGATATGCCCATTGTCAGTATTAGTTACAGCACCACCTACAGTGGCTTGCAAAAGTATTCGGCCCCCTTGAACTTTTCCACATTTTGTCACATTACAGCCACAAACATGAATCAATTTTATTGGAATTCCACGTGAAAGACCAACACAGAGTGGTGTACACGTGAGAAGTGGAACGAAAATCATACATGATTCCAAACATTTTTTACAAATAAATAACCCAGATAGCAAGGAAACATTGAAACAATGTTGAGTCAATATCAGGTGACGTCATTGAAGCAACGTTGAAGTGTGACGTTGACCCAACGTCACTCTTGCACCCATTTTTAACGTTGAAACAACGTCAGGTTTTGATGTTGAATCAATGTTGAAACCTGACATTGATTCGACGTTATATTTTCTAACACTGTTGACATTGAAACAATGTCAGATTCTGATATTGAAACACTGTTGAGCTATGGTGTTGATTTTCCACCTCTTTCGCACAGTTGCTTTTTATTGAAAAAAAAAACAAAAAAACAAAAAAGGTCAATAGACATGTATCATTTGCAAAATACTTTATTAAAAGACAAAGTTTCCTATTTACATTTCTATGTTTCACATCACTTTTTATTATTTACTCCAGGATGGGGATGGATGATGTGCGTCCTGCGCGCCACCCGTACGATCTGGAGCAGGGGTGCCCAATCCTAGTCCTCGAGAGCTACTTTCCTGCAGCTTTTAGATTCATCCTTGTTCCAACACACCTGAATCAAATGAATGTCTTGTTATCAGGCCTTTGCCAAACTTGATGGCATGCTGAAGAGGTCATCAAACCATTTGATTCAGCTGTGTTGGAGTAGGGATGCATCTAAAAGATGCAGGAAAGTAGCTCTCGAGGACTAGGATTGGGCACCCCTGATCTGGAGCATATCTGAGCCATTTCTGGACTGCTTGAGCAAAGACCAACTCAGACATAGAGTTCGCCCCTACCTGCTGCGCCAGGCCATCTAGGACAAAAATAGACACACACACAAAAAAAAAGACAAAAAAAGGGAATTAGAGCACATGAATAAGCTCTTGTTAATTGTCTTCAGCAGGGAGAAAGTATGTAAACTCCTAGGCTGATAAACATGAAAGTCACCAGGCGGAAATCAGCAAACTGCCGCATTTGATTCCCAAAGAGCTATAAGCTGAAAATGTGATATGTCTTAGCATGGTGTGCCGTGTATCCTTTTAAAAAAAAGAAAAAAGAAAACATGGGGTCCTCGGGCTGTACAAAGTGTACAACCCGAGGACAAAACAAGCCAAAGACCAAAGACTCCATCTCCAGATTAACCGGACATGAAAGTCTTGCTATTAAGAAAGACAAAGTAATATAGCAAAAACCAGACATAGGAAATGTGAAACACACCCAGCACATCAATTGATCCCTTTATTGTTCACTTTAGGCTAATAAAACTACAATAAATGTTAAAACTTACCAAATATGCATCTGCACAGCGCTGTCTCTATAAATGCCCTTTTTTGCTTTGTCTGGTCCTTGGTTTTTTTCCCCTGCCCAGTTGAGTACAGAGGCCAGCTCCTTTGTAATGGCATAAACCATTACATGGCGGACTCGCACCTCCAGTGTGGTCCAGCAGCACCAATCAACGCAAAGCGTCTCACCTATAGACACATTTTAAGAGATGGAATTAGCGTGTCTCATGTCTTAAATGTGTATGCAAGTGCTTGTGTGTTTACTTCATGTAATTGATGATAGAAACACGTCATTTAGTTTTCCCTAAAGCCTGATTTTCAAGTCATACAAAGAATAAACCAAAGTATTGGCAGTACAATGTATTTCTATTCCCTTTTGTTGGATATTCATTTGTTAGTTCTTGTAACTGCTAAAAGTGTTTACTAGTTTTTGCCTGTCACATATATTTGTTATACCATGTAAACTGTGAAATTCCAAGATTTTCAAACTTGCCTTGTAATAGTGGCCTCACAGAGTCTCTGGAACCTACAGAAAAAAAAAAATCACAACAAGATGACATTCAGGAGTATAAATTTGTTTTTTGTTTTTTTAGATAAGAGTACAATGACATTGTGATGCAGCTTTAAAGCTTTTTTAAAAGCATACCATCTATAGGGAAGACATCAGACTCTGCATGCTGGCGAGATCGCAAAGCTGTGTCGGTTTGTGCCGGAGTGGCGAAAGGTGCCGGAAGCTGGGTGGGGCATTATGATGGTTGCTATCAGTGGGCTGGGGGGCAGACTGCGGAGTGATGAGGGCTGTTTAGAAAAAGATAATTTTTTAAGTATTTAAGAATACAGACAACTTGTCAGAAAAGTTTCCTCGTGTCAGACACAGATATGTACACAGACACTAGACAGTATTTTATTACCTGGTATTTTCACTCGAGGGGCCTGGGGAAACCGTTTTTTTTTGTAGGCTGCTCATCCTCTGAGTCCGTATATGTGTACAGGGATTTGGTCTAAAGAAAAGAAATTAAAAACGGTCTTAAGTAACTGTAAATATGCTTTTGGCATATTGTTTCCTAAAGTTAGTTTGATTTCTAACAACACACACAGGAAACAGAGACGTGCAAGAAGGTACAGTATACAATGAATTTTTGAAGTGCACAAGTGTACACTGCTTTGCATTTTTAAAAAGTTTACAAACTTCCACTTTTTGGACTATATTATGTGGTGATATAGCAGTATGCAAGCACCACAGATATGTATAAAAGACAAGATTATAAATTCTTAACAATCAAAGATATATTTGTGAATAAAAAGGTTTTACTTGTGCTTTCTTTTAAGACTGGTCAGGGTTTGTTCTTCGGACTGAAGGTCAGACGTATCACAGCGTTCACGTGGATATCTCTGAAGACTGCGTTCTGCTTCGTGAAATGTGCCTGGAAATACAAACACAATGTACGGCCAGACATACATTACGTGTGGACAAAAGGTGCAAACGCATAGAAAAATCAGCGGTTTCAAAAATACGCTGGTACGTGTGGACGTAGCCTTATTCATTATTCAAGGCACAAACGGAAAGTCATGTACGCATGCAACGTACAGTCACGTGGGCATTCAAACTGAGTCTAAAGTTTTCGTGTGCGAATTGAAGCGAGTGCTCTCCAATCATCAAAAGTAACAAAGTCATTGAACACATTTATACAGTTAACTTTACGTTTATCAATCATATATCACAGATTTAGAATTTTTGTAGTACTAAGCAACTACAGAGCGAAAGTCTGGGTCAAGCACCGAGGGACGGCAAGAACAAAGGAAACCTCAAGCGTTAAAGCTAGCTTTGTAAGGAATATAACGAAGAAATTATGAAACGAAAATGTTTTCTTTGTTGATATACTTTGTTCGCAGTGCAGTTTATTTGTTGCGGATTGTAAGAAGTAGACACAATTTCCGGCTCGTAAAGAATAATAAAAAACTCGTTAATGTACAACATTAACGAGTTTTTTTACTGTTATTCAAATGCAAACATGGAAATAACGAGTAGGAAAAAAAAAAATCATTCATTCTTACCTTATACTAATCGTGGTGCGGGCCAGTGCAGTGCATGAACTGATGCCTCCTCCGGTCAATTCCGCTGAGAGTAAATCAAATGTCCCGCTCTACTGTACAAGACAATGAATACCTGGGGGGATGTACCAATGTGAGAGGGGTGCTGCGGAATAGTCCAAGTGATCGCTGCTTTAATTTCCCGGTCAACTATACATAAATTGCACGTAGACACGATTTTTTAAAGCTGGTGAACTAGACCAAGTCATTGATAACAAATGAACAATAAATCTACTTTCTCTGGTACTTTATACCCGATCAGTTGCAATGCAATTTAATGCTCAACTACAAATCGATGGTTTTTGATGGTGACCGGAGCCGAATGATCGTCAACTATAAATAGACGTTTTCTCGACGTTGTTGTTGTCACCTGGTCGACTATAAATAGATCAAATATCAATGACAAAAAAACAACGGTGAATCAACATCGTTACAACGTCCCTATAGTAAGACCGTCGGTTTACCACAGTATTTCAATGTTCTTACAACATTGGCATTTCAACCCCGACCATATACAACGGTTCGGATGAAAAATCAACATAGATTCAATGTCGTCTTGCTATCTGGGTAGGGACCAGTAAAGCGCTATATAAATACAGGCCATTTACCATTTACAGGCCAACATGCAACTTCTGTCGGTGCTGTGCTACTGGAAACTAAATTTCCATCACACTATATGTTGTGATGATCTCAGTTCAGTCATGGTGTGTTCTGCAATCCTGCTGAATTGTGTTCCAGTCCCATCCACTGTGTATGAGCGTACAAACAAGCGTATGGCGGGGATGAATCGGAATGTCTTGAGCCTCAGCATCACAAAACCAGGATGACCATAAATGCTTCTTGTCCTGTTGGATGATGATAAAACTGTGACATGGGATGCCACCTTTGGTCTTGTGATGAAGCAAAGCTCAGGAAGAAGTGTGATTAAATTGTAGCCACATGTGTGCTGCTGAGAAGGATGTACAGGTGTACCTGCTGCCAAATCCAAGCCTCCTCAGGTTAGTTGTAGTTGCAGAACGCTGTAGGACTGAGACAGCTGAGGCATCAAATGTTTGATTAAACGGATGAAAAAGGCATTTCTTCCATATAATTATCACTTTTTAAAATCTTTAGCAACTTCAAGTTTGTCAGTGTGCTGAGGTCACAGAAACGAGAAAAGAAGTTTGACACTTCAGAGCACATGTGTCAAACTCAAGGCCTGCGGGCCACATCTGGCCCGGCTGACATTTATATCTGGCCCGCGAGATCATTTTATATAGATTTATTATTATTGTTATGCATGGCCCGGCAATATGAGGCAATAATAACACACAAACTACAGATCCCATAATGCAGCGCTGCAGCCTCCTTGCTGAACACTAGGCTAACTGGGAACATTCCTGAGTCAATCAAGTCCAACGCCTGTTAGCTAGCACCTCACAATGGCAAAGAGAAAAGTTGATTTCTGAAAACAGAGCCTGTCAGCACCGGTGGGAGACTGATTGTTTACAAACATTGCTGGTAAACCCGTGTGTCTTATTAGTGGAGCTAATGTGGCTGTAATTAAAGAATTTAATTTAAGACAAAACTATGAGACAAAACGTCAGGATAAGCTGAAAAACCTGAATGCAGAGCAGAAACTACAGAAAGTAGAAGAGCTAAAGAAGAATCTGACATTTCAGCAGACTTTTGTCACCAGAGCAAAATCACAAAGTGAAGCTGTTGTGAAAGCAAGTTTTATTGTAGCAGAGGAGAAAGCCAAATCAGCCCGGACATTTACCGAAGGAGAGTTTCTGAAAAGCTGCATGATGAAGGTGTGCGACGTCTTGTGTCCAGAATTTAAATATCAAAAATAAAAGTGTGAGCTCTACCACACACGAGAGCACACTAGTCCGCGTACACAACGAAGAAGAATAAAAAAGAGGGTGACCTACCAGTCATGACACAACAGGCGCCACCATGCGGCGATGAACTGCATTACAACACGCCACTGCTGAGTAAGTGTATTTGTAATGTTTTATCATCGTAAGTTTAATCAATAAACAAGTTCAGGGTGCTGAGAGTTTAGTTTGGAGATAAGAGCTGTTTGAGCAGTGCAGCTCCCTCAGACAATACATATGCCAGTGAAAGTAAAAATCAGTTAACCTGGAAGACAGGACACTGCTGTTCACGTGAAACCGAAAGTAAACAGTATAGCTGGTGTTACTCCCTCCACTGTGTTTTATCCAAGGCTCCAAATATATGTATGAGATATAAATCCCCAAATATTAAGACAACAATGAGAAGTATTTGGATTTAACGGGTTGCTGTTTCTTGCAGGAGATTGAAGATGCTGCTGTTGCTCCTGCTCCTCACGAGCGGTAAGAAACTCTTACTATGTTATATACTATATGTAAACAATGTTTATCTTGCACTCAGATCGAAGTTTGATCATTTTCGCACAGGTAGATACACGCAGTGTGTGAAATTACCGATGTAATGATGGCTTTAATGTAGGAGAGCGAGGGGTGGTGTGAGAAAGTCTGGAGCGACTTTGTGTTGAAAGTTTGAGCTTTGAGAGGCTAACTAGCCGTGCTAAGCTAGCTCGGTGACAGGTCATGGCTGCAGATAAAAGGCTTTATTGACAGGTGTGATAATCCTTTATATCACAACAACATCAATCTCAGACAGGTGACAGGAACATGCAATGAAGTGGACACCTATATCTGCTATTGTTGCCAAAGTGTGTCAATGTTAACTGAAGCTGCGAGTCCCAGTTCTGCCCTGGTCCTCCTCCATTAGGACATGCCTAGAAAAAAGCTCCGTTTGGAGGCATCCTTGTAAGATCATGAACCAGCTCAGCTGGCATCTTTTGATACGGCAGGACTCTAAGCCTAAATCATAATATAAGATGAGTAACAGTATGGTGGACATTAGGTAAGGCTGCACTTTTTGCAGCGATCTTTAGAAAACTATTTTTGTATGAGTAATATGTTTTCTTTTTGTCTGTTAATAATCTTGTTGAACTGCACATGATTATTTGCAGCTAGCAGGTTGATAATGCTATCCACCAAGTCTAAAAACAGCATGTTAATACTTGGAGATCCTGAAGGCTGCTCCAAAAATGATGACATTATATTTTAAATATTTGTTCAATTCAAATGATCTTTTCCTCTCAAAGAAATCTACTACATGTGTAATTTTTATGTCATGTGTAATTTCCATTGCAAACATTAATCACAGTTAAATTAAGAGGGGATGGCAATAAAAACTCCAGTGATACCATCAAGTACACTGCAATTTCAGTTGTGGGACGATCGCACTGCGTTCTCCGGGAGTCCGGACTCCCGTGTGAACTTACAAAGTCTGGACAAGTGACGACTGGAGTACGGACTCGCATACATGAGTACTGAGAAACAGCCTGACAGTCTGCAGTCTATGAACTAACATCAACTAACTGCAACTAACAATGTTAGCTCTGTAGCAAGCAGCCTTAATGAATAGTAATAGAAATCACACAGCAATAGTACATCAAAGATACTGAAGTTTTGGCCGTCCCATTCTTCTTATGAAGTGGTGTCGGAGTTTCCAAGTGAGGAATGATTTCCTGCCCGTGCACTGCTGGCTCTGGGTTCATTGTGTAACTGACACCACCAGCAGGACGCTTGCATTAGAGCCTTTATTATGTGTTTGGTTTTGGTTTCTGGTAATCAGAATCAGAGAAACTTTATTAAACCCTGATGGAATTTGAGTAAAAAAACCCAAAAATAAATAAAAATGGGCCATGAGTCATGCTCGAAACAGCGATATGCATGCAACATGTGATATATGTGTACATGCTCATCCAACTGAGCTAAACCTGCGCCTGAACTTGTCTAATCACCAACACTGGAGAAAGCATAGAGTGGGGATAACCTAAGTAGCCTATAATATATGAAACAGGAAAAGACCGCCGTGCATTTATTTCAACAAAGTAACTGTAATCTGATTACCACCTATGTAAACGTTAACTGTAACGGAATAGAGTTTCTCATATTGTGTATTTTAAATATGTCAGTATATGTATTCCATTACTCCCCAACACTGACTACATCTCTGCATGTTGGAACGTTTTTAGTTGATCATTTAAAGCTATTTCTGCTCCTAGTGGTCCATTTTTGCAGCTGGGACCTAACCCAAATGTTTCCTTAGGAGTGTTTTGGGAGAATGTGTTCATCCATTCAGGACAGAAAAGGACACTTGGATAATCTGTGCTGAGGAGCATTAAACTGTTCTTGATACATCGAGAGCTCCTTCAGACACAGCAGCCTTTTCACTCTATTTAAATATGTAAAGATTAAAATGTTGTCATTTCTTTGTAAAATGTTCCCTAAAGATAATGTTACTTGTAATCTATTATTTCAACACTAAATCAAACCCAAACATTCCTTTGATTTCTGTTGTTGTGTCTTCACAGTTTCCCAGCATGCTCTGGCTGTGGTGGTGGAGGTATATGAGGGGGAGACTTCTGTCCTCTTGCACTATGTTTACAAAGGTTCGATACCTGAGGACAATCCCACAGTGATGTGGACTCGCAGTGACCTCAATCCCAAATCTGTCCACCTACAAGGAAAAGGAGGAGACGATCTTAAAGGGCAAAACCAGCGCTACAGTGGGCGCACATCAATGAGTCGTTATGCATTAAACACAAAAGACTTCAGCCTCACTCTGAGGAAACCCAAACTGACTGACAGCGGTATTTACACCTGCTCCATCAGTGCTGGAGGAGGAGAACAGAGACTGAGTGACATCCAGCTGCAGGTCAAAGGTCAAACCTGCTGCATGAAAGAGTAAAAGTCAGTACAGTAGATGAAGCTCAAATAGTCCCAAAAGCAACAAGAAAGCCAAGTTTTTCTGAATAGTTCTGAAAGTCTTTGTAGGAGCCATGAGTTGCTCTTTTTTGACTAAGTGTGTTGGTTTAAATGGACTCACTGTATTGGTGCACGGGTGTGGGGCGTGTCTCATGGGTGTGTTAGATGATAAATGTGGTTGCACTCACCTGTTCACTGTACCTGATGTTGATGAGCAGAAAGGTAGGGTGAGCATGAGGCAAAACCTTCTGTTTACCGCAGCTTGAGCGCAGCTTGAATGCTTTTGATAGATTTTGACTGTAACTTGATGTTTTTTGTATATTTGTGCACTAATTGATGCCATAGGCCAAGTTGTAATTTGGCATAGTAATTAGTGCAGCCATTGTGAGTTGCAGTTATTTGTTTGTGCAGTCTGTGCGTTTGTTTAATAGTTGATCCCATGTGCTGATTTGTATATTGGACAGTTGCATGTGGAATAAAAGGAGCAAATGTTACAGAAGTGTATTTTATGCGTTTATTGTTGCGCGTCATCAGTGTCCTCATGTTCAGCCTGCCGCAGCCTTTGGTTGGAGGAGCCGCAACAGTCTGGATTAACCTAACAGAAAGATTTCCAATGGACCGAACCTTAAAATGAAACAACAAACATGAGCAGGAAAGTAAACTAAAATAAGATCTTACTGATACAGCCTCTGTGGTATATGGCATTGCATTCTTTTAGGTGTGCAGAGTTGTCTTCTCTTCTCAGGGAGACAAATGTCAGTAGACTTTTTACATATTGTCCATGATGGAAAACTCAAGATTTCTTTTAAAACACTGAAACATTCATTATGATCCCTCAACTGTCTGTAGCTGTAGCAGCAGTTCATAAATTCCAGTTTAGTTACCACTCAAAGCAAAGAGTAGTGAGCCACATTAGTGAAGTCAGAGGTCAGAAATGCAGAAACTTGTCATTTGCCATGAGTGTGACTGCTATTGGTCCTATATTTGATATTGTGGTTTCTTGTCCTTTCAGATCATCACGTGGAGGTGAAGGTGGAGGAAGGCTCAGAGTCTGTCACCCTGCCCTGCAAAACAACACCTGACCTGCCTGAGAACACCAGAGTGGAGTGGACTCGCTCTGACCATGAACTCTTGATAGTTCAGGAGTATTCAAACAAAGGTGGCAAACTTATGAAACAGGACAAGTTTTACAGAGACCGAACAGAAATGAATGAAGACCTGCTGAAAACTTCAGCCTGACCCTGAAACAGCCCACAGAGAGACACAGGAGGATACATCTGCACCATCTACAGGGACAAAGACATCCTGAGACAGAAAGTAGTGCTGCACTATGTCAGAGGTCAGAGCTGGTGGACAGTGGCTCAGATTAACTTCAGAATTCAAAGGTCATAATTTATTTATGCATTTATTTTTTGTTTCTCCACAGAAAAACTTCCACTTTGGGCCACAGCTGTCGTAGTTCTTCTTGTTCTTGTGTTTTTTGGGGGTCTCATATATAGTTTTCAACACTATTTCATGTCAGGTGAGTCTCTTGTATGGAACGCCAGGACTGCCATAATGAATTAAATACACCATTAAATAATTAATTAAATGTGGCAGTAATTAATTAAAATTGGTATTCATTAATTAAATAGTTATGACACATCTAATTAATTATTTAATGATATATTTATTTCATTTAGACAGTCCTGGATCTCATCATGAATTAATTTTATCTGTCAGACTCACCCATCAAACTCAGGGGGCTTGTGAGCTGCTGATAAAAGATGAACGACAGTCAGAAATATACTGAAAATGTAACAAAGGCAGAGGTTAAGAGTAATTCAGGCTTTTCCTTGCATGTTATGTAGCTGATACCTGCTGTCTTGTGTGGTCTCCTGGTTGTCTGGGCTGTTGTCAGCTGCATGAGTGTTACTGCCTGCTACACAGATTTCCTCAGACGGACGTGATCTGACATTACATCTGTTAGTCTGACGTCTGTCCACAGTCGAAGACTCTATGACTGAAGCAAAAATGTCTTTAAACGCCGCCAGAGAGCGTTTGACAGTCTTAGGAGTGATCAGTGACTTTGCTGTCAAAGGAGGCACTGGAGCTCCTCCTAGAGGTTTTAATGAAACTGCCGTGTTGCCATTTTTGGGAAGAGCGAGTCTGGGAGATTTGCTCTGTTTAGACTGTTTCTTCCTTTCGTTTTTAGGTTCAGGCCTCTTGGGATGAAGCTGCTGAGGCTTTGAGGACATGTTCTCCAAATCTTCAGCTACGTTGTTGACATGCCACCATCCGCCCAGGGCTCTCCTTCTCCATTTGGCTGAATCTGCTTCCGTGAGCCGCTCCTTAAGTCGACTTTGCGACACGGGCACTTTTGGTGTGACTGATAGTTTTCCAATAGGATCGTGCTGATATCAGTCTGACTCTGAAAAACCCCACACAGGGAAACATTGGTCGATACACATGTTACGTCTGGAGAAAGGGAGACATAATCAGATTGAAAACAGTGATGTTAAAAGTAACAGTTTCTCGGGTGCCATTGTCTAGATATTGAACTTTGGTTTTATTATATTAATTTCCTCTTTATGATAGAATGAACTTTAATGTCCTCTTGTTTAACCTTCACCCAGGAGTACCCGAAGCTAGCGTGCAGCTAGCAGGCTGCACTCTGCTGGGACAGGACAAAGGACAAAGGCATTATGTTGTTGTTTTCTGAATCTTTGGTTTTTATTTAGCCTTTTCTCTATTTTGTTCAATGAGTCTTAGCTGCACACTGCCTTTGAAACACATGTTCAACAAGAAGCCACAGAAACCTTTATCACATTAAAGTCTCATTGTTTCTGTACCGATTTTCATGTATTCTCATGTGTTTGGCTCCCAGAGTGTCGATTCCTCCTTCTGTCTCATCTTCCTCTGTTCTCTGTTACCTGGTCTTTCAGAGTACTGTTAGGGTGATATTCTGCCAAGTGTGAAGTTGATGAGCTTCACAGTTACAACAGGTTAACATGTCTGAATAACATGATGAAAGTACAAGCATGAACATTTTAAACATGTTTTTATATTTATTTATATTTCAACAATATGTTTGAATGTTTTAATCCAGCAGTTTAAGGTCGGGCTCAGACTAAAGTCTGTGCTAAGACGACACCATTGCAAAATGTTCATTTTGTTTTTCAGAGGTGGGCTTTCTGCATCATTACCCTGTTGCATAATCTGAGTGAGCTAAACGGCATGAACTGATAGCTTCATATTCTCCTTCAGGATTATCAGATAGGGAGCAGAATTCATGTTCATCAAGTGAGACAAATTGTCCAGAAGCAGCAAAGCAGCCCAGACCATCACACTACAACCGCCATGTTTGACTGTTGGTATGATGTTTTTTTTATGAAATGCTGTTATTTTCAGCGCAGATGTAAGGGGACTAAGACTTTCCAGAAAGATGAGCCTTTTGTCTCGCCAGTGCACAGATTATTTTCCCAGAAGACTTGGAGATCATTGAGATCATTTTGGCAAATGTGAGATGAGCCTTCGTGATCCTTTTGGTCAGCAGCAGTTCTCGTCTTGGGATTCTCCCGGTGTTTGAGGATGGAAGCAGGGTTCCTACAACTTCAGCAAAGTTAGATTTAAGACTTTTTTGTCACTCAGTATTTAACAATAACAAAAAAATTCATTAAGAGTTAAATTAATTAAGAGTTATAGACTAAACAGGGGTTAGAGGTCAACATGTTGAAGTTTGCGTGTGATCAGTGATGAGGGGTTTCTGTATTACCCCTGACATGCTATTTATTTTACAGTCAGCAGACTTCAAGTCTGAAAGACTTTCTTCAAAACATACAACATGCCTCATACACACTTACACTGCTGCTTTTATCCATGATGATTCTGGCTCACAGACAGGAAAAAAGAAAATCATGTCTTTGAATGTTTGAGACATTTTAATAACAATTAGTCTTATTCTGAATTTTCATGGATCTGATCTGAAGTCTGAGGTGTTTCTTTGGATGATGTTAAAGACTGAGTACTGTCTCCTTGGTAACCTGGACCTCTGAAGGTTTGGGGTTTTTTTTCTTACTAACATTAAAAACTGAAGAAAACGAAAGTTTTAATTTAGCGATTCAGAGTCAGTATTTTGAAATCTTAAAATGTAAATTATGAACCTGCAAATCACCAAAATCGGTTCACTTCTATTACATCATCTCTGGTTAGGTCCTGTCAGGTTACAGCTAAAAATCTAATACAAGACCTGGTCTGAATCAAAATCAGTACCTTCCTCCTGATTTATGTGTTTATTTATGTATATATGTATGTATTTATGTATTCTAGTCTTTCCCCCCTGTCCTCTGCCCTTCTGCCCTCTCCTCCAGGCTGTCCTCAGGCCTGTAAGATGCTGCTGTCATGTTGTCGGTCAGGTTCTTTCTGAAAGAAGCAAACATGAAGATCAGAACTAAACACACAGACAACACACTGGTGAAACTGGAGCTAAAGAAAGACCAAAAATTCAAAATAATGAAACATTGAAAACTCACAGCAAACAGAACTTGGAGTAATCCAGTAAGACTGGAACTCTACATGCTGAGATAGCAAACAAATCAAGAACTCAAACACAGATCACAAAGTAGAAATCAACATTATCAATAAAGACAGAAATCAGAGATTCAACTATATCACGAGGCTTCAGATGCACTTTTAGAATATTGTTGAAGAAAAAACTGCTTACAATTATTTGAAGTATTACTATACTTGTGCTGTTTTCTTCATCCTGCAAAGCTGTTCATGTTCAACATGACTGATGGAACAGATCCACACAGTCATTCAGTTTGTTTGGAGGAAGCAGCTCATCTGAGGTCATGTGATTATCAGCAGGTTTCAGTGGAGCTGATTTAACTCTTTGGTCCAACAGAGCAGCTCAAACAGAACTGTAGAGATGAGCTGTGTTGATCCTGAGGACTTAGTGATGTGTAGAAATAATGAAACCTTGATGTGTGACAGTTTCTGAGGCTCCAGGTTGAAGATGTGTTTTAAATCCGGTGCTTTGTTGAGTCATATTGTCCTACAAAGAAACCGATCCTGACAGAAGACAGGATCTGTGATCAGAACTCCTTGAACTCTTCTGTCTAATGTTTCATTTTAGGTCCACAAACACTTTCAGCAGTAAGTAGATCCACACTGACAGGAGACATGACTGTGAAGCAGCACCATCAGACTCTGATCGTCTCCAACATCTTTAAAAACTGCTTTGACTTTTTAGATCTCTGTCCTGTTACCTCCTGCTGTGGTCTGCTTCTCTCCTTCAGCTTTCTCTATAACTCTGCTGCAAACTGCTGCTGCCATCTGTTTAGCTCACGGTGTGTTTGTGTCCTCTCAGTCTGTCAGGTGGAGGTGGAGGAGGGGGCGGAGTCTGTCCAGATGCCCTTCAAAACCACAGAAAACCTGCCTGAAGATGTTAGAGTGAAGTGGAGGGACAGATACAACAGGAAGCTTCACGTGTATCAGAACGGCTGGAGGCCTGAAGAACAGCACCAGGTTTACAGAGACCGAACGAAGATGGATGAAGACCTGCTGAAAACTGGAGACCTCAGTCTGACCCTGAAACAGCCCACAGTGAGTGACAGTGGGAGATACAACTGTGTAGTTGACAGCAGGAATATCTACAGATACAAAACGGTGCTGCTTAAAGTCAAAGGTTTGTTTATTTGTTTGTTTCTATCTGACTGTCTTGTGATTTGAGTTTGACTTGTTAGAATGATTATGTTGGATTATGTTTCAACAGCAAGCAAACTAAATGTAGTTTCAACCAGTCTGGGCATCAACAAGTGGGAAAATGAGATTTATGAAACTGACTTAGTAGCCTTGATACTGTTTTATTGGTGATACTTTAACGCAACGTTTCCATAAATTTAATTTGCGACTACTCTCACTTCTACAATCATCATCATACACAGACACTAATAACTGGAGCTCCAGGTACCACAATTTACATTAGCAACAGCTTAATCTTTAAGTACCTTCTATCCATTTCTTCCTCTTAACCGGGGCAGCAGCCTAAGCAAAGAAGCCCAGTCCTCCCTCTCCCTCCCCAGCCACCTCTTCCAGCTTGACTGGGGAGCACCAAGACGTTCCCCGGGGCCTCCTTCCGGTGGATATATGCCCAAAACACCTCACCCAGGTTAAAGCTCATTTCCACCACTCGTATCTGCAGTCTCGTTCTTTCAGTCACTACCAAAGCTCACGACCACAGGTGAGTGTAGGGACATAAACTGACCGGTTATTTGAGAGCTTCACTTACATTCAGCCACATTCCAGTGTGAGTCAGTGATGCTCTTTGACTCTGACAGTCTGGAACAATGAGGTTGTACATTTTCTTCTCACATGTAATTCTGATGTGAATAAAATATCACTTCAGTGTTTTAGTTTTTAGAGGTGCTTTGACTAGAAATGAAACTTCATTGTCTGACTGTCTTGTGTCTCCTCTGCAGGGAGAGTTCAGGTCCAGGATCAAACATCAGGAACAGAAGCAGCTCCATTGATCCGACTCCTCTGATGGCTGATCGATCAGTTTGATCTGTGTGTTCTTTGATTATTGATCAGTGATGTCAGAGTGGAGTCAGTGTGATGTTGTTGTTGTGTGTTTGAGACTTTTAGTGTCCATGAAGGTCTCTGCTGCCGTAGATCCTCTGAACTGTGACAGAGGTCTCACTCTGGAGGAAACTCTCAGCACTTTCCAGCAGCTCCTCCATCATGGAGGACGTTCCCTCACTGTAACAGGTGGAGGAGAGAGGAGAGGAAGCACAGGTGGATCCTCTGAGGAAGAGGAGCATTCCTACGAACCACATGATCACATGACCAGAATGGTATAGCTACAAAGTCAGATTAATGGGTTTGCAGGTGTCCTTAAAGTCAGAGTTCACAGATACAGAAAACTGTCACTCTTTTTACCTGTTATGTCAGGGGTCCCCAATCCCAGTCCACGAGGGCCGGTGTCCCTGCAGGTTTTAGATATCACCCTGGGTCAACACACCTGAATCACATGATTAGTTCATTACCAGGCCTCTGGAGAACTTCAAGACATGTTGAGAAGGTAATTTATCCATTTAAATCAGCTGTGATGGATCAAGGACACATCTAAAACCTGCAGGGACACCGGCCCTCGTGGACTGGGATTGGGGACCCCTGTGTTATGTCACCGTGGCAACTGAATGAAACACTGCATTTATGTCACGTTTTTTTTAAATTTTTTTTTTTCATTTTATTTACATGTCTGAAGTAAAGAAATCTGTCAATCAATAACCATCATTGTAATATTAATCTCTCCACGTTTCCATTTAAAGGTCAGTCTCACACAAAGCAGACCACTGATTTTACTTTACTTCCATATGATGTGTTGTTTGTATGTCTTTTGACTTCATACTGGTCATACTGGGTCTTGTACCATTTTTGAGTTTTGGTTTTGTATTTATTTATTTTAATTTTGTCCCAGTTTCTAGTCTTGGTAGCTGGGGATCAGTCTGCCAGGGCCTCCACTCTGGCCACCGCCTGGCACACATTGCACCTGACACTACGGTGCATCCTGTAGGTGGTGGGCCTGCAGGAGGACGATGGGCCCATGTCCCTTTTTTGGGCTGTGCCCGGCGGTGCCCCATGGACTATGGCCCCATAGGGGTCAGATTTGGAGGACCATTGGCTCAGATCTGAGGGTCCTCCAAATCTGAGGCCATGGTCCTCAGCCGGAAAACGGTGGAGTGCTCACTCCGGGACGGGGACGAGTTCCTGCCCCAAGTGAAGGAGTTTAAGTATCTCAGGGTCTTGTTTACGAGTAACGGGAGAAGGTAGATCAACAACGGATTGGTGCCGCAGCTGCAGTGCAGTGATGCGTTACTGGTCCGTCGTGGTGAAGAGAGAGCTGAGTTTAAAAGCGAAGCTCTTGATTTATCCGTCGATCTACGTTCCTACCCTCACCTATGGTCACCAGCTTTGCATAGTGACCGAAAGAAGGAGATTGGGGATACAAGCGGCGGAAATGGGCTTCCTCCGAAGGTGGGCTGGCCTCTCCCTTAGAGATACAGTGAGAAGGATGCCCTCTTGGTGCCTCCTGGCTGAGGTGGCAGACCCAGGACACGCTGGAGAGATTATATCTCTCGGCTGGCCTGGGAACGCCTGGTGTTCCCCTGGACAAGCTGGAGGAGGCTGCTGGGGAGAGGGAGGTGTGGGCTTCTCTGCTTGGGCTGCTGCCCCCGCAACCCGGCCCTTTATAAGCGGAAGAAGATGGATGGATGATTTTAATTTTCTGCTTTGGTTAAGTTTTTCTTTTGTTTGTTTTTATAATGTCATTTTTGCAATGTTGAGCTTCATTTTGTATTGTATAAAGTTCTTCTTTAGTTTGTATGGAGCTTTGGTCCTTCCCCAGTACAACAATTGGTAGATTTAAGTAACATCAGCCTTCACCAATGGCTCCCTGACAGCAAATATGTTTTACTGTTAATAGTAAGAGTTAGATATCTGGATCAGTTGCAGGCCTGGTCTGCCCTGAATCTGTCATCCTTGTGTCTTCTGGATTCATCCTGCTGTGCAAGTGGAATCCAATAAAGACCCAGTTTGCTGTTCCATTACAGTACCCTATCATACTTTTGGGCTCGGTGTTGCTGCCATCTGGGCAGATGCACTGAGATATATATATCTATGATATAGATGAAATATTATTAGTATAAAACAATGTGAGGATCAGGCTTTGCATTTTAGACACTGTACATTTTAGATTTAGAAAAAAAAAAGAGTTTGATCTTTGGTACAGACAGCTGGCTGTTCCTGTGTGTGAGTGTATTTGTATTAAATTTTTCTGTTTTATTTGTCCTAATTTATTTCCTGACATCCTTCCTTTCCTTATTGCTTGCTTCCTCTCCATTGGCTGTTCTTACACCTGTGTGTGTTTTCATAGTAAACATGAAGATGTCTGTACTGTGCCACGCTGCTTTGAAGAAAAAAATGACAATAAAAGACGCAAACAGCTGCACTTACTGTGAATTTCATCCAATTATTTGATACCAATTATTAACAGTTAATCTGCAACAAATCTGTTATGTATAACATGAAATGTTTTTCCAATAAAATTGTATGTTTCAGATGGATTTGAGTCAGAATTTCATGGCTAAATCTTTCTACGTTTTTTTTTTAACGTTTTGAAAATACAGGACGTAAAGGCAGCTGACATAAAATAGGAGTGAGCCATTTATCGGCTATTTCAACAGTCTGTGAATCGAAACAAATGAACAAATCAGGAATCCGACAGTGCACAGGGATAATAAAAGACAAGGAAATGACAGAGAACAGAGACAAATGACCTGGCAAGGACAAAGACTAACTTCAGCTTTCAACTTTTATTTCTTTTATAGGGGTCATTGCACCGAATGGGTGCCATCTCCAACATGAAATAATATTTTTTATATAGTTTTTAAAACTGAATGTAGTAACATACATATCTAAGTATTCTAAATGGGCTTTAGTCAATCACAGGAGATGTTATTACATTTTTATGAGTTTTTTTTAAAGCCAGAAATTCATGTGACATCTAAAAAGCATGTAAGCATCAACTAATTTCATTGTTTTCCCCACAAAAAAGGTCTTTTGCTGATGGGATGGTTGATTATATGCTAAAATAAGTGATATTTGTGACCAAAAAATTCCTATATGTACTGTCAAGGTACTGGGTCTGAGGACCAGGGTTTGTATTTTCTGTTTTTGAATTCTTTCTGATTTTGTGTTATTTATTTTATACTCCTTGTCTTTCTTGCAGTTTCAAGGATTTAGAGTTTGTCTCTGTGCCTCCCTGTGTTCCACGTTTCATGTCTAGTGTCCCCGATCCCTATGTTCATCTATCTGCTGTGCATGCCCAGTCAGTGTGTCTCCATGTCGCAGTGAGTTACTCTTGTCTCTGTGCTCCATGTTCTCTCTGTCTCCCCTGTCATCACTGCCTCCTTGTCAAGTCTGAGCGCCACATAATTCCAAGTTTTCTGTTCCAGTCTTAGTTTTCCAGTTTCCTAGCTTTAGTTCCATGTTTCTAGTTCCTAGTTTCCTGAGTTTTGGTTATTGGTGCTTTTTTGAACAGAATGGCTTGCTATACTAATACAGCTGCCTCCCTATCCCTCTGTGTCTTGTGAGTCCCGCATTTGGGTCCTCATCTTGCTCGCCACAGCACTAACCTTGACATATAAGCAGAAATCATATCGATCCAAAGGCACATTTATCAATTCAAGTAGACACAAACCTCAAGCTTATCAAATTTATTATCATGTAATTTATTAACCAACTGGATGAAAGATCAACCAAACATATTTGCAGAAAGTAACCAGGAATGAATATTGGGTAACAGTACTGAACATGTCCTGAGTGTGTTTGGATGTTAGTGTGCACGTGTGTGGGAGTTTTCTGTGAAAACAAACTTGTGTGACCTTTTTGCCACAGTTTCTGTGGCTGTGGGTGCTGTCTGTTGATTGAATGTGAAATGCTTTGCATTAAAGCACTCACAGGTCACAGTTTGTTTTGCTGTGCACTGGCAGCTGACGTCCCTGTATGTCAGTTCTTGGGAAATGAGAACTGCCTGATGTGTCCTCAGTGGATGGAACTGATGGCCCATCTTTAGCCATCTTTAGCCATGTGAATGTGCCCTCTGCATGTACTTGAGCACTGGTGACAAGTGCTGCCAGATTGCTGGTGGGCCCTTAAGTCTTGATGGGGACACTGTGCAGAAGGACGTTGGATGGGAGGATGTATGTATATAAAGCACATCTGTGTGCTGGTGTGATGTTCTGAAGTGGACTGCTTGTATCTCTGCTATATTTTCAGAGCTCATTTTCAGAGGTCAACATGAATCAAGTCTTCATGTGCTTTCAAGCCTCGTCTCTTTTTTGATTGTTACTTTGGATGTTTTGCCACTGGGGTCATTCTCGTGCTCCTAACCCACTACTGCCTGCTGGAGATAAGTCACTTGACTCTCTGCATTGTACTGGATGGAGACTGGGAAGAGAGATCCTTGCACTCAGAACATTCTCCGTACATGCAGTTTGTTTTCTGTGTGATGGCTTTCACAAGATCATCCAGATCGACAGTCATCACTTTCAAGTGGTGAAGCTTCTGCACAACAACCCAGATTCTCATGCATTTTGCACATATATGTGTCCCAATAAGTCTCGAGGGGTAACAAGGTGCAGTTCAGTTTCTTTTCTTTCCTTGATATTATGGTGTGTCTTTCTCCACCTTTGCATTGACTTCATATCAGTATTTATTTATATCACGAAACTGAACATAAATCTCAACAATTCAAGTAATTTCAACTGTACAACTTAAAAATCAGGTAAATAGAGTAAAATCAACAAATATTCACATTAATAAATCATTTAATCCATTGACTCTACTCACTCCTGTAACTGGTACTCAGTCTACTCTTTATATGAGTAACAGGACTGAAAGTAATAGGAGTGAGTTTTTAGCATACAGTTTCCAATATAGCCACATGGCATCCTTGCTAGTATGAGGACAGTGAGCACAATCTAATGATTTTCCCCAACATTTTATTTTTAAAATAATCAAATAACAACTCAGATATAATTAAGGTAATGGGGCTGTATGTTGATATCCAGCCATAGTTAAAATATCAAATAAATGAGAAAACGTACTTTTGGTCTTTGCATGGCTTTTAAAAGATTCACCTTATGCAACTTCCTGTTGTGCATGTGACTTCTGCAATGTTCCACATTTTTTACACAGGATAATATGTTAGGGTAACAGGACTGGGTGAAAACCCAGGGACATGACTAAAGTGTATATTTAACAAAATTATTATAGGTTTCTATGGAAATATTCAAGATTCAAGACTCAAAGATTTATGCAATGCATAGAGCGGAAATGCAGTCACCACAAAATGCACAAAACCCAACATTTCTTTAGGATTGTATTCAATATGTTTCATTTTAAGATGTAATGAGGACAGGTGACAAATACTGTTTTTTTCAGTATTCAAGGCAGTTCTTATATTATTCCTTCACAACATATATCTTAAATTTTCAATCAGATCAATATATGTGACATTTTGCTTAATAAGAAAATGTGTTTTACAGTTAATCTTCATCAGAATTTATAAATATAATTTCCAGGGGATGAAAATGGCGCCCATTCGGTGGAATGACTCATTTAACATTTCAAAGTTTGGCACATTTAATTTAACGGGACGTTCGGCCGGTTTTCTGCGTGTTTACAGGAGGATGACGCTGTTTCTGCTGTTCCTGCTCCTCATGAACACACTGACTCTGAGCGCTGTTTGAATGCACACTGTGAACCCGCGGTTTGATTCACACAGAGCGACTGTGTTTGTGAAAGTATGAGGGCTGGTGTGACAAAACCCACGACCCGACACTACGTGACATTACTAACGTGTGGGGGCGGAGCCAAGTCGCCATAAAGCGCGTGGTGCGTTCCAGTACTTTATTTTAGGAGAGTTCCCAACTGAGGGAGGCACGTGACCCTGTGTTGCAGGTTAACTGTTAGATTTGTTTACAGACTCCACTCTGTGTGTTCATCGTGTGTGGATCCGCAGATTGGTCGTTTCCACGAGCGGTCTTCTCAGTCTGTCAGCGTGTCTGCGGTTTGACATGATTAATGACCTCGGCAAAAGAAAGTCTCCAGCTCTGTAAATCCACACACTATCAATATTATCTTTAGACGGCAGAAAACACAGTCTGAGGGGCTGTAGTGACGTGCTAAGAAACTAACTCAACTAATTAGAAACTAACTAATTAGAAATACACTTAATCAGCAGTGGTGATGTTTTATATTCCCCATAAGATCTGGGGACCTTGGAAAGGTGTAACGAAGGGCCAGAGAAGAGAGTGGCTGTTAGTGAATCATCCAGCAGGTCGGTGTTGAAGTGTTGAGTTTTAGATGAATCTGATTTTGTCTTTCAGATCAGGGAAGGAATACAGAAGTCAGGAGGTGGAAAAAAGCAAAAAGGCAAAATCCAAGCAGAGTTCAGTTAAAAGCTGTGGGGCACAAAGATTACAGGGCAGCAAACAGAGGCTTTGAGACATGTTGTAGACAAAGGTGGGTTGATTGCACACGGGCCTGTTATGTTGTAAACTGTTGGGCTGGGAAAAGGAGAGACTTGTGGTTAAATCACACCTTAATGTTGCATAAAAGAGTGATGATCACATCATGTGAACATCTCAAATAAAACCTAATACAGGTCCTGTTTCATGTCCACTTTAAACACAGTGACTGCAGGTCCTCCTACATGTGGTATGACTGTAGTTTATTGGCACGTTGTCAGTGCAGATATTTGCACTGCTGCTTATTCTCTGGCTTATGCTAGTTTTGCCCCACTCAGGAAATAAGGGACTAGTTTTTGAGGATTGATTCATAACTCCGGGAGAGAAACAAAGACTTCAATGATGCTGTTCTAGGCTGTCAGTGCTGTGACAGGTCTATGGGAGAGTGCAGCCTGTCCACCCATTTTAAATTTCATTTCATTTCAATTCAATTCAATTTTATTTATATATCAAATCACAACAAAAGTCACCTCAAGGCGCTTTATATTGTACAGTAGATCGTACAATAATACATACAGAGAAAAACCCAACAATCATATGACCCCCTATGACAGGGGTCCCCAATCCCAGTCCACGAGGGCCGGTGTCCCTGCTGGTTTTAGATATCTCCTTGATCCATCACAGCTGATTTAAATGGATAAATTACCTTCTCAACATGTCTTGAAGTTCTCCAGAGGCCTGGTAATGAACTAATCATGTGATTCAGGTGTGTTGACCCAGGGTGAGATCTAAAACCTGCAGGGACACCGGCCCTCGTGGACTGGGATTGGGGACCCCTGCCCTATGAGCAAGCACTTTGGCGACAGTGGGAAGGAAAAACTCCCTTTTAACAGGAAGAAACCTCCAGCAGAACCAGGCTCAGGGAGGGCGGGCCATCTGCTGCGACCGGTTGGGGTGAGAGAAGGAAAACAGGATAAAGACATGCTGTGGAAGAGAGACAGAGATTAATAACAGATATGATTCAATGCACAGAGGTCTGTTAACACATAGTGAGTGAGAAAGGTGACTGGAAAGGAAAAACTCCTCGTGTGTCATAGTGGTCTGATCAGACAATATATTTACCCTTCTGTGCCATTTCATGTTTAGGTCAGTTATGTTTGTTTAGGTCAGTTATATTTCTTTGTGCATTCATTTGGTTTGTTAAGTTTGCAGTTCTTTGCCTGAGTTCAGTTTTGTTTCTTTGACATTTTTTATGAGCTTAACATTAATTACTTTTGTAAATATAATATTTGGGTTAAATGAATGAAAACTCTGTTTTTCTAATAATTCGTGTGACTCCTTCTGCTTTTTCAACTTGGTTCATCACACAGCCCTAAATATTTGTTTAATGTCCTGGTCAAATATTACTCCAAGGTGTTACTGGAGGCCAAGGTAATGCCATCCAAAGCAAGTATCTGGTTAGATACCATATTTCTAGGTATTTTAGGGCCAAGTATAATCAGCAGCATACAGCTAGTTGTCACCCAGGTCTTTATATCAAGCTCTGCTGTGTTCAAGCTATTAATTACTACGCGCGCAGGGAGAGCCAAAACACACATCAAACATTAAAGTTCAGTTATGCCAGCTTTAACCTTGGGATGCCTCAGCTTCTCTTTTATATCCCCCACACTCAACTCTCTGCATCAGGAAGCTCCTGCCACTGGTCACCCTGGGAGTTTCGTCCTTCTACACCCTAACAGTTAGCAGATAACGTAGTGAAGCATCGCTGACACAAAATTTGACTCTGACTTTAAACACTGGTCACTTCAGGTGTTGCTCTGATATACAGGAAATGACAACACGGCTCAAACTCTTTGTCAGTAAACCATTTCTTTATTTAACATATAAAATTTTGGTTTAATTGTTGCAGGATTTCATTACACAAACAAGCTGAAAAAAAACCTGCAGAACACATGGATCAATGCATTCAATAAAAATATAACAGGAAACAGATTTCTTAATCAAACTGCTGGAACAAAGCGAACCACTCAACACAAACACTACAGTAGAACAGTTTAGAAAGCTTAAAATGTAACAAGAGGCACATTTTCATTCATAGCTGCCTCATCAGATCTTTACAGAAGACTCCACCTGAACTCTGTGGAGCCTGATCTCAAGGGTTTAAGTCTGACCCTGAAACCAGAAGAGGATCTTTCTGTCTCTGCAGATTCACTGTGATCCAGAGATGGCAATGATTTCAGTCCTGCATCACGCTGATGTTTGCACAGAGAAGATAATTTAGTAAATGTTTTTGAACATTGGTAACAGTAAACGTCATAATCATTATGCAAATTTTACTCTGCGAATGGTACTCATGGCCATTGACCAGTGGTTGTTGATCAATGCTCATAAGAATTTGCATATTAATGATGAAGAAATTGACCTCACAGCCCATTGTTCATTCATTGGCCGGTTTCAGTCGTTATGCAAATGTACCGTTTACAAGATTAACGTAAAAGCAGGAATCAAGGCGTAACAGTTTTTGTTTTTTGTAACATGGAATCGTTTCTGAGTGGAGTATGAACTGAGATTACTCAAACTCTTTCACAGATAAGATAAGATAACCTTTATTAGTCCCACACGTGGGAAATTAGGTATCTAATTACTAATACGTTAGTTATAAAAATTACAAGAAGAAAAAATAAGAAAGAAAGAAACTCAGAACGAGCAGAGCTGCTGTAACAGGCTGCCGCTTTGCACGGGGGCGCCGTGATGAAGTTCTCTTTCATGTGTCTGCGTTCATGCTTAGTATGATCACATGATTGTGAAAAGGTTTTGTCACAGTGTCTGCACTTGTATGGTTTCTCTCATGCGTGGACTCGTTTATGCTTTTCAAGCTGGCGTGCACTGATGAAGGATGACCCACACTGATCGCAGACATGCTTTTAACGCCACTGTGAAGGAGTTCATATTGTTTGAAGTCCTTTGAAGTGGTGAAGCCTCTCCGAAATCTTTACAGTAGTTCATTTTGTCTCCAGTGTGTCTACGTTGATGTATTTTCAGAGTCCTTCAATGACTTAAAGTTTTTCCACAAAGGTCACAACAAAAGTCTTTCCCACAGCGATGACAGGGTTGAGAACTTGATCCATCTGTGTCGCTCTGCTTCTAAACAAAAACACAAAGACAGTGTAAGTTAGTCCTTCAACATTTTTATCCTGAACGTCACCTGGAATAAAGAGCATCTCTGCCAAAGTCCAATTACATTTTACTGTTTACATTATCACACTCAGCTCAATTTAATGTGCTATAAAAACGATAAGAGTAAAAACATTAAAGTAATACTAGTTTAATGCTACAATAACAATAACACAATTCTCAAACACTATCCCTAAAAACCTGTGATTAGAGTCTGAATAATCAGTCAGAGCTGCCTTTCCATGCAGTAGAATTGCTAACATGCTAACACACTTTGATGAGGAGAGTTGTTTCAAACAGTCGGGCTGACAAGATAAAAATATAAATACATACCTCACAGTAACTGCACTTGTAGAGTCTTTCTGGTGTGGATCTGTTGGTGTGCTTCCAGGCAACGTGGAGATTTAAAAGTCTTCTCACACAGGTCACATTTATAAGGTCGTTCCTCAGTGTGGGTAAACATGTGACGTCGTAACTCTGTGTTTGTAGTACACTGTTTACCACACTGATCACAGCTGTACACATCATGTCTGGTGTGAATGCGTAGGTGTGTATTTCGGCTCCCTATCCGGCTGAAAGTTTTTCCACAAATGTCACAGCTGTACGCCTTAATTCCAGAGTGGGTAACTAGATGACTCTGTAAGCTGTTAATGTGAGTAAAAGCTCTGCCACACTGATCACAGGTGTATGCTTTAACTCCACTGTGGATGAGTTGATGTGATTTTAAGTGTGAAATGCGCGTAAAAGACTTTCCACACTCGTCACAGCTGAACGGTCTCTCTCCTGTGTGGATGACCTGATGCATTTTTAGGGAAGCTTTCACAGTAAAATCTTTCCCAAACTCGTCACGGTCGTATTTTTTTCTTCCACTTCTTTCTTCAACAAAATTGTCGGCCTCCTGAGAGCGCTGACTTCTCGATCCACGTTGGTCCTGCAGTGACAGAGATACAAACAGAGGCAGTGATTTGTGGGAAATACATTATTCTAACCGGCCTTTTATTAGTGGTATTACTGTGAGCTTTTATTAAATAAGTATTTATACTTATTTTCATACACACATTGCAAATGTGCTCATGAGAGTTGGCATTCAGTCTTTTGAGGATCAATGCAAACATCCTTACAGACACAGATAAATATTAGACTTGTTTCTAGGGCAAAGATTAGAGACATTTGGCTGTGCCTGTACGCCTGCTCAGTGAGATTAGCCCAGAATGTACTCTGGATGTTTCAGAGACGTGTACGAGGAGAAAAAAACAGCAGGAAACACAGAGTGTGAGACGGTGAGGACGGTTTTTAAGTGTTATAGACGTCAAGTAACTGACGCATATTATGATATCTGCTTACGTATTGTGAGGCTGGACTTTAATATACAAAAGTATTGTGATGTGTGCTTCCTAGTTGAGATCTCCGTAAGTGACGCTGCAGTAACTGCACCGTCATATATGTATGTATGTATGTATGTATGTATGTATGTATGTGTGTGTGTGTGTATGTATATATATGTAGCCGGTCTGGCCTTAAACTCTGAGTGCCTCTAGCTCTCTGGGTTGAGTTGTGCGAATGACCAGAGGAGTCAGCTCTCACTTTGCCAGCTGGGCGGATTTATTCTCCCTGAACTGTTGAAAATAAAAATAGAACAGTACAGCGTCTTCACTTTACTGGACTTCTGCATGAACACCTCTCCTCAGCGGGACCTCTAGGCAACTGAGGTGCAACATCACAACAAATCCAATTAACAAATAATACTGCTAAAATGTATTTATAATCATATGTAACAAATGAAAATGCACTGCATCGTGACCATATAGTGACAATTACCTCAACAACAAAATTATAGTTTAGGGAGACTTCATTTACCAATGGCAATTTTACATAATTTTTTTAGTTACATATATCTAACAGTAAGTTGAAACAGTGAACATGAATCACAAATAAAAAATATAACCAGTACACATGACACAAAAATAAAAGAGGGAGCTCACATACCTGTTTAAAATAAAAATAAAACAGTACAGCGACTTCACTTTACTGGACTTCTCCATGTACACCTTTAAGGGAGAGAGAAGGATAGCGGACCACATGAGAAGCCACCTGCATGCTTATATGCTCTCATCTAAGGATGGCTAACTAGCATGTTACAATAAAGTGCTGCACTCGACAGAGAAACAATAATTCACACTAAAACATCTAACAGAACTGCGAGACAAAATGCACAAAGGGAACGAGCAGTGTTTGAATTACTTTTAGTTACTTTAACTGTGTTTATTCACTCTGTAACTGAGAACACTAGCGTACGCTCACCTCTCCTCAGCGGGACCTCTAGGCGACTGAGGAAAATAGCGCGCAGCTACAGGAAGTGACTTCGTGGGAAGTCAAAGGTCACACAAACAAAATAAAAGCTCCCAAAATATAAATACAGAAAATAAACATATATAAATAAACACATATACATAACCAATACTGACCAAACAAAATAACACCGCAGGATGGATCTTTGGTGAAATATAAATTATTTTTTAATACACCCGTTACATCCACCCCTCCTAGATTTCACCAAAATCCAGAACAGTCAGGTGAACAATCTAACTGGAACACAGGGACAAATCTACAGAATTTATGGCTCCTAGGCATGGGTTTAAACCTCCGAGCTATAAGCTCTAGTCTCAGCTGTATAAGCTACCTACCAGATAGGTTCAGAAAGAGCATGAGGGTGATCAGGCCTCATCCTTTCTTAGATCAGTGTGATGCCATTTACACCACACACATTCCCAACCGTCCACACACATCAATTACCTTAAAACTTATTATGTATCTATTTGCGCCATAATGACACTGTCCCTTAGAACCAAAAAAAACGAAAGATCTCTAAACACCTGGGTTCACTTAAAACAGCGTAAGAAGAGACTGAGACCTTCTGCTAACTGAATTCACCAAACGCTTAAAGCCAAAAGGCTTTTGAACCATGGACTCAATGAGTCGATCAACTCTTTTACTAACTCGGCCGGCTCGCGTCATGACAACATTGTCCGGGCCTGCCCGTGGCTGTTCTTGGGGACCCACATCATGACACACATCCGTTGGAGACATCTGTGCGTCGGCGACATGCACTGGGGCTACTGGTAGGGGCTTGGTGTGTGCATCACGATCCGTGTCTGATGGATGCGAGTGGGTGAGTGCAGTTTCTGAAAGTGTATCTAACACAGACGGGGAGTCTAAGTCAGGTTCTGCTACCAAACTGTCCAAATCCGTGTCTCTGTCTGGGCAGTCCTCTCCTACCAGGGAACACTGGGTTGAATCCCCTGCAAACACCACTGGAGCTTGCTGACTTGACTTATCCAATCTCGAGAGTCCCTCACTCAGGGTCTCCTGACTCTCATCATCATCCGAGTTGATCCAAGCACTGGTCCTGTCCTCTGCAGTCTCCTCATCCAAGGAGTCTAACTGGTCTGATGCACATGACCCTTCCTCTGATCCAGTGTCACCCAGTTCAGCTGTCACTACTGGCAGGAAGCTGATATTCAAAACCAGGATGTGATGTACCACCTTTATGTTGCCACTGTCATCTTCCAACTTGTATGTGTGAGTCTGCAAATTTCTGTCTCTGACTGTGTACACTGTTGCGTCCCACTTGTCAGCAAGTTTCTTCTTTCCTCTCTCGCCCTTATTTGCAATGAGTACCTTGTCTCCTATGTTCAAATGAGTGCCCTTTACTTTTCTGTTATATCCTTTTGCCTGTTTGTCTTGTTCCTTGATGGCATGAGTCTGGGCAATCCTAGCTGCCTCATGAAGGCAAAACCCGTGGTCTCATGTACAGTTGCATTATATGCAAATGTCAGACTCTGTATTTGTTGAGGCCACTTGTTCTTTTTTCTGAGGGGCAAGGACCTAAGCATGTTGCCAAGTGTCCTATTAAACCTCTCAGTCCCTCCATTTCCCATGGGATGGTATGCCGTAGTATGGGATTTGGAGACCCCGAGAACTTGAGCAGTTCTGCCAAGAGCTCACTTTCAAAATTTGGTCCCTGATCGCAGTGAATCCGCTCAGGAAACCCATACACACAGAAAACATGTCCCATAGTTTCTTAGCCACCTGCTTTGCAGTCTGGCTTGTGCAAGGGAAGGCATGGGCTAGCTTAGTGAAATGATCTGTAAGGACAAGAACATCTACTGAGCGCTGCTTACTATCCTCTGCACTCCAAATATCCAAACACACCAACTCCATAGGAGCGGAGGTTCTGATGCTCTCAAGTGGGGCTCGAGCAGAGGGTTCTGGTGTTTTGGCCAGGATGCATCTTTGACAGCATTTGACATACTCCTTTATATCAGACTCCATCTTCGCCAAAAGAACCGTTGTCTTGCCAGATATAAAGTCTTCGCTGCCCCTGATGTCCTGCAATATCATGGACACCGTTCAATGCCTTTGCTCTGAGACTTTCAGGCAAAACAAACTGATGTCTCCTTTGTTTACTCAGGGGGTCCTTTGTGATCCGATAGAGAACTCCATTTTGGATCCTAAGCCTCTCCCACTGTTTAAATAACACCATGGCTTTCGCATCAAATCCTGGCCTTTCACGCCTGGAAGGTCGCCGTCTCCTTGTGACAAATGGTAAGATCCTTGAAATACTGGGATCAAGTTCCTGGCTATGCTGGAGTTCCTCTAGTGTGGACACAGGAAATGACTCCTGTCCTGGCAACACTAGGTCCTGAACTGACTGGAACAGTTTCACAGCCCTTGTTTCAGCAGCCAGATCCCACTCACTGTGACAATCCAAGATTGCCTTAACATCCATAGCATCACATCGCTCAGGGTCTTACTGGCAAAAGCAATTGGACGGGCTTTCTGCTGTCCGGCTGGTATTTGTGACAATACAGCACCGAGCCCATCTAATGAAGCATCAATGGACAATATGAAAGGCAAAGAAAAGTCTGGATGTGTAAGGACTACAAAATTCAACAGCTTCTCTTTCAGATTAGACAGAGCTGCATCACATTCATCTGTCCAGTCAGAGGGCCTCAGTTTTCTGTAGCATTGATGCCTGTTTGAACTCTCCCTCTCCTCTTTTGTCCAGCAGTGAGGGCAAACAAGGGCTTCACCATAGAGGAGCAGCTAGGGATGAAATGCTGAGAGTAGAATATCGCAAAAGAAAACACTGGGAGTCGCAAATACTTATTGACATCTAAAATTAAGATAACACTGTACATATTGTTTTTTTTACCTTTATGCTTTGTGTGAACAACTAAGGTGTGTTGCCTAAATCCATGAAGTGCTACAGAGAAAATTACAATTTTTATGTAATCAACACATTTTGAGCTCTTAAAGCAATATAACAAAAGCAAAGACACCCAGCTGAACTAAAATGATCCACGTAGCAAACAAAAACTGTTGTGAGCCGCCACCCTTATATCGCCTTTGGGCTTTTAGAGCCTTGACCTGACTTTTAAAAATTAATTGGTAAAAAAGCACTATGCTACTGAAAAATTTAAAATAGATATTTGCAAAATTCTGCCTAAACATGTATTTTACCTGGTTAATGCGTGTGCGGGCGTGGTCTGCAGCGCCGCTGCAAGGGAGGCGAACGCACCTGAGCGGGACCCGCAATTTACGTCTGTGCTATCTATGCTGTTGTGTTGGTGTGTGTCCTGCTGTGTGCTGCAAAGCTACATTCGGCTGTATGCGTACAGCAACCGTGTGTGCTAATCGGGGCTGTACGAAGTCATCTTTACGCAGGACTGTAAGCAGTCATCTGTGAGGCGTGAGCGGTTTGTCTTTAAAACCCTTTGACTGCCTCACCAACCAAAAAAATACAATGAAAGAATTATTTGTCCATATTTTCTAATACTTTAGGTCAATAATGATCACAATCAAACAAACAAATGTATATGCTCAACCAAATGGTTGAGCAGGCAGTCAAAGGGTTAACAGAGTTCACGGTGGAGCTGCTACCATAATGTGGATCCAAAGATCCATAATTGGCCTAACTGGGGCTGAAAGTCTCAATAAATGCACGTCAATTCGGCGGGTATACCGGCTTCCGCGAGGGTGACGCTTATTTTGAGCGATGAAAAAATAATAGAATATAATTTTTTATATTATATTTTTATATTTCAATATCACAATGATCTTCCAATTTAGAACTACAAGTTAATAAGAACTAACATAAATAAAATACACTTCAGCTAAATACTTCTAATTTATTTTCCCAAACCATTGGAGCCAGAATATAAGGACTATATAAGGTCGCAGGTTGCAGAGACCCTGGTCTAGGGCATTGATCATTTTCCTAAATCCCTCGTTTTGCAGTGTTGAAGGGAGCCATATCTTTGGTCAGGTGATAAGTGATAGCCTCAGTAATTTCTTTGTGCCTGCCGGAGTTCGACGGGTATGGGGAAGCGCTGTATAAGGTTCCCGTTATTGATGTTTGGGTGGTTGACCAGGACGGATTTTCTCCTGTCACTTTCTCATCATCTCTCACGTGCTCTCCATTGTTTTTCCCTGCCATTTTTAGCAGCCAGGTGGCTTCTGTATCACGTGGTATAAGGCTCTGCCCTTGTCATTTGTTGAGCAAAATGCAGTACAATCGTCGTCGTCTTTCTTTTTCTTCTTTTTTTTTAAAACTCGTAGTCATTTGGAAATGAGATCACGATTTTCTAATGAGTAATCATGCAGCCCTACTTACAGTGATCACGCGGTTGCTGTAACAGTAGCCTACATTCAACGGCTGCAGCCCTCCTGCTGCCAGCTGTACACATCAACACCAAAAACAACCAAAGCACAAGCAGCGCACAGGTTTTAAGGCAGCGAGGCATCATTGTAGAGGCAGTGAAGGTGAGCCCATCTCACCTGCAGCGGCATCGCAGACCACGAGCCGCCACAATAATAAAACATTCTTTATTTAATTATAAATAAATTATTTCTCGTAATTATGTCCTGGGTTTTAACTAATTAATAATACCAAAGGAAACATCACAAAAAACACTTAAGGTCATGAAAATTAATTGCGATTTAGTAATTCACTGAGGCATCCACCCTATTTATTGAAAAGTATCGTATCTGTATTGGTATCGGATCGATACCAAAATATGCACTATCGCACACCACTACCATCAAGCGGTGCGGCTTTGTAGCTGAGCAAAGTCGCACTGAAACATTTGACAGATTTTCGAGCACCGTGTACATAAAATCGTTTTGAGGTCAGTAAACACAACCAGAGTTACATAAAGCACGCAGGATTATAAGGGGCGCTGACGATTTTCAGAAAAATCAAAGGATTGATTTTAAGTGTGCAGTATTTTCCAAAAACACGGTAATAACGACGGCCCGCTAGCATGCGCTACCAAAAATAGTGCTTTGTTCCACACCAGTGAAGTTGCAGCATTTTTACAAACCAGTTCTGGTTCATCCGTTTCATTTAACGACCCGCCATGTGCTTATGTAAACATATGCACTGCGCATGCGCGTTTTACCAATATTCTATCGCAATATTTCATTTTCCTATCGTTGCCTAAAATTACAGGTATTACCGTGAACGGTATGATATAGCCCAGCCCTACACGTGTCAATATTTATGTCTCCAGATTGTTTGTATAGTGAGCCATTAAGACTGTACTCTTGGTACAGTTTTAATTTTTGCTGCTTTTGTCTTACACTGTCAAACAAACACAGATTTGCAGCGTTTGTATGTGTGTGCAAAAGCAAATGTGCCAGGCCTCAAAGACAATGGGTGGTTTGCACAACAAAAGCAGGATGTGAATCGAGCATATGACCTGTACAAATCTCAGCAGGGGTGATTAACACCTCGGGACTTGCACCAGAAAATAAAAAAGTCAGTAATTCTAGTAGGTGTTGGTTTCAAGGGATTTCTGCAAATGTGCGCAGGGTTAGTAAATCTAGTGTTGAAGTTAGCTCGGTGCTTACCTTTAGATGAGCCCACAAACCGAGAGAAACTCCGTGATGAAGCTGGAACTCTTTCCAAACACAGGAAACAGGTCAGGAGCAGAGACCCACGTGGTTCACGCTGATCTCAGCTACGATCCAGGATACAAGGGTGTGCAGATCGATGCAGATATCGATCCAAACGTTGGTAGTGGTATATGATCGATACTTTAGTTTGTTTCTCTCCTGGAGGTTCACTATTTACTCGCTGTGGATGAAAAAGCAGCTCTGTCTGTGTGAACACCTCTTCTTATGCGGCAGACGCACTTTGCTCCGCCCCCTTCTTCCTGCCCTGCTGGGATTTGTTACTGTGCCGTCACGTGACTCAGATGCGCTCAGAAGACGCATTTGGACTGCAGAGAGAGAGAAAGAGGAGCAACATGTGGAGATATTTTATGACTGTAAATGAAAATGCTGGAGAACAGCTGGAAGGCTGTCAAGCCACAGGGGACCACAACAAGCTGTAGAGTTCAGCTTATTTTTCACACCTCAGTTAAATGCTTTGACTGAAGTCTCACTGCACACACTCAAACTTAGTGTTTGTGTACACCTTGGTCATTATAACCTGACACTGATCAGTGCTGCTCTGACGACCACACTCACATCCATGTAATCATTTAACTGGGATGATCTGGATTTACTGCACAATGCTGAATGTGTCCTTACAGTACAGGGAATAACTCTCTCTGTGTTCCTGTAGAGAAACTCTGGGTTTGTGTGCTGACGAGCATCACTCACAGTATGATTTTTTTACAATTTTCAGGGATGAACCTCTGAAATTACTTTAACTAGAAATTTGTGTAAAAATACCACTATTGCAATTTATGTAGTTACTGATGACTTAATGCATACATATGATTAAAATTTGGGATATAATGGTTGTATTGATGTATAGCAACTTAAAATACTCCCAGAAATGGCACTTGTTAAAATCTCCCAATTCTTTTAATCTTTGGGCTGAAGGAAGGACAATACTCTGTGTATAAATGCTCAATCAACAATACTTTATTTTCATACAATTCAACACTTAAGAGCATAAGAACCATCATGATGGGGAGACCTGCCTGCAGAGGGTCACAGCAAGTCTCAAAATGGTGACGGGTTACTCAGCTTCTTATAGCCTCTAGTGGCCCCCACCTAGTCATAAAAGCCTAAACATTCACATTCTTTCTCTCTTACGGCGCCTAAGTTATGACCTCGGCTCCCTGTCTTTCTGCTCTCTGTAAAGGTGGGGGTATGGAATGTGGTCCGTCTCTCCTGTCCTAGACACAAGGTCTCCTGCACACAACATTTCTTTTTATGATTCAGCAGTAAAACATGTCAAGAAGACAGTGTAACACATTCACAGCAGATCAAGGGTACAGAGTGATCACTTATCTAATGAACTACAAAATGATTATGTTCTTTTAACCCAAAAGTATAATGGGAACTAGACTACGTACACAGCACACAATCTAAACTAAAGGATAATATATGTCCTACAGCTGTTAACATAATTCAACTACCTTGACTACAGGCATAAAATAACATGTGTTTTACTAATAATCTCACAATTGCCCCTTTGATGTCTTTTCTGAAAGAGATCACTTACAACATACACTCCAGCACTGCAAGGTCCACATTCTTCTTGGTCCTGAGGCCCTCTGTCCCCCTTTAACGGGTCGACCATATGTAGGATGTAAGTCAAACCAGGTCGATCCTAGATAATCGACTGCTTCTGTAGACTTGAGGCAGCCAGGTGTCCCAGAATGCATTTCAAATCACAGGCAGCAATGGTGGTGGTGTAGTTTTAAAATACCCCGTTTTTCTGTCACCAACTACACTTTTAACAGTGTTTTAGCCGCGAATGTCGCGCCGTAATCTTCACATGTCTGGTCAGGTTGTCAACATAGAACATGTTTGCAAAAGTGCTCAGATGTTCTTAGAGATTTCACTGCTCTGCTAACAGTCAGCATGCTGAGTGCACGAGCGATCAGCTCAACAGACCGTCAGTTTACCTGCATGCATCCTCCTCACCTGTCAGCTGTTTAACACCTGCTGCTAATTCAAGAAACACGCCCACGTTACCTGGTGATAGTCACAGTTTAACTGGGCAGCTGGTGCTCGATATAACGCAATGTCAGCGCATTTTTCTGCACAAGATAAGTAAATAAAGTATTTTTCCAGAGCGCCGAGCTGCTGTAGCTTGTTTCCTTAGAGAGCACTTCATAGGCGAACCCACTTTATCGGCGGCTGATGTCCAATCACCGCACACAGCTTTGAAACCTCACCTGAGTTTTAGCTCTCAGTGGTTAAACGCTGGACTTAATTCACTCAGGTTTTGTCTGTTGGGTCACGTTTGCTTCGCTGTTTTATTTACAAACTATGAAACACATCGTGCAGACTTCTGGATGTTAGAAGAAAACTAATACTGCTCATGAATGAGACTAAAGGCAGGAAGGTGTCCTTTTAAACTAAACATGTTAGTAGGACCTCCCTATTTATATCATAGTTTATGATATAGCACGTGTATTTCAGTAATAGCCTACTGATTTCAGTGCAGTGGTGAACAGTCACACAGCTCACATGGGCGTTATCTGTGATACTTCTTAACTATAATTTATCCAAGTTAACGTCAGTTAACCATTCAGACGGTTCTTTTGCAATAAAAAACATAAACACCTATGCTGCCTAATGTTTACATTATAGCTGCTTATGCAGTAACCGTGGTAACCACGGACTCTGAGCGGCTGGATCGACGGAGGTCAGACAACAATTTTACATGTATGATCTTAAAACAGGACACAGCCACTGTACGTGCTGGCCTCAAATCAAATGTGAACGCAGACTGAGTCTATGTTTGACGTTTGCTTTATATCTAATCTTCCTCTCAAACATTTAAACAGCAGCGAGTCTGCAGCTGAGGGAATACAAACTCAAACTGTCGGAACAGGTTCGATCGTGGATTCATTTGGTAATTTATTAAATGTATAACTGTTATTCTAATCTGCTGCTGAGTCTCTGACGCTGATGAAAATGCAGAAAACACAGATCACGAACACCTGTTCAACCAATCACTTTCTTTCCACTTTGATCTGCGACAAACTGACGGTTCATCTCTGTTACAGTGTTGCGTTAGACTGCTATATTTTTGTGTTCTTTATGCTGTAGATTTTCACATCTCTGGAATAGTTGGCAGTATTAAGGATGCTTTTCTGTAAAATCATATTGATATGACCCGTGACATATTCGTAGATGACAGTTAGATAGTCAGCTGGGAAACTCTGGGTTAACTCAGAGAGCTGAAGATATCGTGGAGATGCTGACCTCGCTCCGTGGTGTACAGGGCCGTTTACCCTCATGATTAATATTCACAATAAAAATATTAGCCGAACATCATGAAGTCTGTGTTTCATAGTGTCGAACAACCTTTGTACAGTTAAAGCCAGCAGTTACTACATGACGGAAACACCAACGTTTTCTCTTTTATGCATTTATACGCAGGTCACGCTGATTACTGAACAGAAACCCAAAGATCAGCTGTTAATCGAATGTATTTGCTCTCTCTCCTCCTTAAACATGTTTTTAATGTTAGTTATAATTCAGAATTGGCGACTGAAACATAGGACACATAAGAACATCAGGAAATAAAACCCCGATAAATATAACCTCAGTAAAAGAAGTTAAAAAGGGGTTATTACAGCTGTGTACCGGGCCTGCGCTTTGTCGGCTATAACAACAGCTCGATTGCTTGCGAGGGAGCGGGTCTATCCCACGCTTTGCCGTGAGACTGGGCAGACATCTCCGAAATCATCGAAGCACTTTTGCAAAGAGGCTGTATTTTGACAAACCGATCAGACATATGAAGATTAAACCACTACATTCTCGGCTAAAAAACTATTAAAACTGTATTTGGTGACACACAAACAGGGTTTTTCAAAGTTCAGTTCTGTTAGTTTCCACATGCCTTTGTGTGCTAAAAACAATGGCCACCAGGCCAAAGCAATGGTTTTGAGTCGATCAACGTTAACCCCGCCCCCTGAGTTTGATTGGTGTGGCTGACAGATAAAATTAATTCATGATGAGAGCCAGGCGCCAGGACTGCCAAAATGAAATAAATAAATATATCATTAAATAATTAAGTAAATGTGTCAATAATTAATTAAAATGTGAAATACATAAATAATTAATTAAATGTGTCAATAATTAATTAATTAAATGTGCCAATAATTAATTAAAATGTGAAATACATAAATAATTAATTAAATGTGTCAATAATTAATTAATTACATGTGTCATAACTATTTATTTAATTAATTAATTCCAATTTTAATTTATTATTGCCACATTTAATTAATTATTTAATGGTGTATTTAATTATTTCATTATGGCAGTCCTGGCGTTCCATATCTAAGGAGCTTTTAACCTTTATTTTATTGCTGCAGCTACCAGTATCTTCCAGTCGGGTGATTCTCAGCTTCTTTCTTCGACCTCCGGGGTTAGACCACCCTTTAGTCGTTGCACAGATCAGGGGATTATTCTACCCCGATTTCAAACAAAGATCTGTGTTTTTTGGGGTCACCGCCGTGTCCCCCTTTTTACCAAGAGCCTCTTGAACCCCGTTGGTCTGGTGTTCCTAGATTTTCGCCAACCCCTTCCTGGTTATTGCTGTATTTATGGGATCCATCTTCTCGAGGAGCCCAAACGCCATGACACTTGACCCCAGTTGCTGTCTCGGCAGTCCCTACATCTGTCTCTGCTGTGAAAACTCCTCATATCTCCGTGACTTCGTCTGGTGTCTGTTCCTTTCTCTGTAAGAGACAGAAAACCAAAACACCTCTCTCCCTAGCCTTGGTAATCTAATGTTGTTATCCGTTGTTCTTCTAGTGATGCAAATTTGGTTTAAAATATCATGCTCAGGACTCTTTGACCAAGGAACCTATTCTAATCATAATCTATGTGTGTGTAAAAGAAATCCAAAATTAATGAATCATTTCTACGTCTAACATACCATAAGCTTAAGTTTTACCATACCTAAATTATTAAACACAAAAATAAAGTCATAAAATGTTCATAAAACCATTGTTTGATGTTCAGACTCAACTTCCCCCTTTTTGACACACTCCCATGTGTCAATTCATCGGAGCTAGAAAATTAAAAGAAAAGGTTAGTGACATCATATCTCTATTTTGAATGTGACAAGTCTACCATTCCCCTGTTATTGTTAGGAGGCCTGGGTCGTTGACCCAGGGTTTTTGAGTTTGTTATATTATTTGTAATTTCTAGTCGTTGGGTTTTTGTTAGAGTCATGTCTTATGGTTTGTCTCTGTGTTCTATAGTTGCTCTGTCTCCCCTGTCGGCTGTATCCCCTTGTTAAGTTCGCGTCTCTGTGTTATGTTTCCTGTTTTACTTTGAAAGTCCGTGTTTCATGTTAGTGTATCTGGTTTTGCTTTCCTTGTCTCGTTAGTCCTGATTTGCCCCAGCTGTGTTTCCCTCCTGTTGCCCATTCCCTGATTGCTCCCTCTATGTATTTAAGCCCTGTGTTTTCATCAGTCCTTGTCGCGATCTACCGTTTACTATGCTGTGTGTTTCTGGCTGCTTGCCTGAGTTTATTTTGCACTTTGGAAGTTTGTTACTTTGAGTTCAGCATTAAAGCTGTTTTTGAGTTCACCTTTTTGCCTCCGAGAGTCTGCACTTTGGGTCCTCCTTACCACCACTCCTGCCTGCACACAGCCTTAACCTAACAGAAGATCGCGACCATACTATGGACCCAGCAGACTCCGTTTGGTATCGGCGACCCGCAGTTTCTGCCTTCCTCAAGGAGAGCGTGAGGCAGGAGGCTAAGCATGCCCAGGAGCTCCAGTCACCCTTCTATGGGCTTTCGGAGGGCCCCGCAGCCTCCAAACTGCCATGGCTACGGCCGAGCCGGCGCCTATGCCTCGGGCGATCAGATTTAGCACGTGCTCATTCTCTCCAGTCGCTACACCTCCGCCTCCACCCCTGGATTACCAGTCCGACAAGAAGGTTAAGCGGCGGAGGAAGAGGGATTACGTGACGCCGGACGTTAGACTCACTCCGCTGCAGTCCTTCGCTCTGTTTTTGGGTCTGCCACGTTCTGAGCTTCACAAACTCTCTGCTTCCTCGTCGCAGCCCGGTCTTTTGGAGGATTCGCAGCCCAGTTTGCCACCTCCCACTTCCCGGAGAAAGCGACGCTCACGCAGTCGCCACTCTGTCTCTGCTGAGCCACTCCCCGTGGTGAGTTATAATGACTGTTTTCATTCTGCTCCCTCTGAGCTGGAAAAAGACAATCATATGAACACTGCTAAAACTGAGACTGTTAAGACTATTACACATGGTGGTGGTAGGAAGCTAAAAAACATTTTAGAGGATTCTGTGTTTTCTGACCCTGCTCCTTCGCCCAGTTGTGTTCCTGCTCCCAGGGCGGCTCGGGCCCAGCATTCCCCTGCACCTGTTTCAGTGCTTCAGGTGAGGGAGGCTGAGGTCCAGCTGGTCCCTGCTCCGGTGCCTGTCGCGGCACCCGTACCTTCTCCTCGGGTGGGAGAGGCCGGTATCCGGCAGGTACCTGCACCTGTTTCTGACCTCGCTGGAGGCTCAGGTGAGCCCGTCCAGCGGTTTTCTTCAGGTTCTGGAGGCTCAGGGGAACTAGCTAATCCACCACCTAACCCACCATTACTACCATCGTTACAACAGTCAATAGAACTTAAACTTCTATCCATAGCTCGAACATTAGCTCACCTATCGGCTCAGTCACCTGCTCAGTTACCACCTGCCTCGCCTGGAGGGTCCGAGGGGCCCGTCCAGCCTTCGTCTGCCTCCGCTGGAGGGTCCGAGGGGCCCGTCCAGCCTTCGTCTGCCTCCGCTGGAGGGTCCGAGGCCCGCCCAGCCGCCTGCCTCCGCTGGAGGGTCCGAGGGCCCGCCCAGCCTTCGTCTGCCTCCGCTGGAGGGTCCGAGGGGCCCGTCCAGCCTTCTGTTCCCGCTGGGGGTTCTGGAGACCCGCACCGGCCTTTGTTCGTCTCCGCTGGAGGGTCCGAGGGGCCCGTCCAGCCTTCTGCCTCCGCTGGAGGGTCCGAGGGACCCGTCCAGCCTTAATCGCCACCACCTGCGGCTCCCACGCCGTCGCCTGCAGCTTCATCCTCGTCTGGTCCAGCTACGGCTACGGCTTCGTCCTCGCCTGGTCCAGCTACGGCTCCAGCTCCGCCGTCGTCTGGTCCAGCTTCAGCGTCACCTGCAGCGCTGCCTTCGCCCGGTCCGGCCTCCGAGTTTTCGCCTTCGCCTGGTCTGGCCTCGGCTACAACTTCGCTTCGCTTCAGCATTAAAGCTGTTTTTGAGTTCACCTTTTTTCCTCCGAGAGTCTCCACTTTGGGTCCTCCTTACCACCGCTCCTGCCTGCACACAGCCTTAACCTAACAGTTATTCATAAATATTGTTAAAGTTTTGGTGATTTTCCTCTATAAAATTTAATTAACTTTTTACAGTGGCCTGCTATGGTTAATAGTAACATATTCCAGTCATAAGTGATCTCAAAAGTTTTCTCCACTGTAGCATTTGGCATTCCCAATAATATAACATGATACCTTAATCAAAACACAGCTAATAAAGCACAGTTTTCTTGATGCAAACATCAGTAACTCAAAATTAGCAACCAAAGGGTTAAATCTGCAGCCCTACACTATCACGTGAAGTTACCGTCTCCTCCAGTCTCTCTTATCCTCCTGCTCCTGCAAAAACAAAACAAAGCGAAGCATCCACCCTTCTCTTGCCGGCTGAGTGAATTGTTTGTCGGCATTTACTAATCCTAAAGTCCGTGCAGTCTTTGTCTCAGTATCAAGTCAGTCCATCACAGTCCAGTCACATGCATTCATTCACACACATTCATACTGAATATTGCTGATAATGGAGTCTCACGCGCGACCTATTCGAGCATCCATCACCAGCAAGATGACGTCATCATTTTAAAAGGAAAACAATTCCTTGTTTTTTGGACTGGGTTGACTCGCTGCAATCCTTTTAGACTCAGGACTTACCACGCAATCAGTGTCCTGTATAAGTGAATTTCTCCCAAGCCAATTACAATCATGGAGAAGCACACTCTGTGACTGTTTACAGTAATAATATTTTATAGCGCTTTAAATTTCAATCTTTCAGGCCTGGTTTAAAGAGCTGATTGTTAAATCATGAACTCACAAAATATCACCACCGGTGGATCACACCTCTCAGATGTTCTTATCTCAGTGCACTGTAACAAAAACGAAAACAGACGTAACCAACAAAATACTACTAAAATAACACAAACTAGGGCCCGTTGCAGACATGTCCAAGCATAAAACCATCTCTCTCTCTCTTAGAGAAAGAACACAAGCCAAAGCTCACTGATAAAATCAAGCTAGCGCTAAGCAAAACCCAAAAATCAACCAGAAATTCACAGGAAAGTTTTGCTTCCTGCCGGGACAACATTGTGTAGGAATGAGAACCTCAGGTACCGTAGCACCTTTGTTCCTCCTTGAATTAAATCTCAATCACAGAAAATGCGGCACTCCGAAATAAAACTCACACTATTAATTCATCATTTTCACTCTGTGCCACTGTTCCTCACCAGGCTGTGTGAAGCACAATAAACAATTCAATCAAGGCCTTGAGCCATAAACAGACATCACGCACAGACATTGTTTTCATAACCAAACCGTTTTAGACCTTATTCCTTAACTCTACATAAATGCTCTTTGGGTGACATAAAACACATTCTAAGTAATCAATGGCTCCTCATAAAAATTATATATTTGGATGTTTGTGTGCAGCATTTTGCATATCAGCATAAGCAAAGCATTCTTCATTGCATCACCATGTGTGTGTGTCACTCTTCATTGCACAAGAGTGTGCATGTGTATGTGTGTGGATCACTTCTCAATGAATCAGCATTTCGATGTGTGTGTGTGTGTGTGTGTCATTTCTCACTGAATCAATAAGTGTATATGTGTTCATGTGTGTGTTTCTCTTCATTCTGAGTCAGTGTATGTAGGCGTGTGTGTTTGTGTGTGTGTTCCAGGGCTGTGCAGAGACGTTTATAGGGGCGGGTGCTCAAAGTTAAAAAGGGGCACATTGAACCAGGCTGAATAACAACAACACACATTCATCAAGAATCTAATATGGGATCGCATCATACTATATCACTGTTGTGAGGCAAAGCAAACGTAGCCTATGTGGCTGCTGCTCCTGCTGCTGATAGTGCTGGAGGGCAGGGCTGTGCTGATCTGAGACTGTAGACATTAAAAAGTCCATAGGAGAGATGGTAGCTGATTAAACAAGCGTTATTGGTGACAGTGCTTGGAACCATAAGGCAACAAAAAACTGAGAAATAAACTAGGCTCTGCCTGTGATTCACTCTTTGCCTCTCTTCCTCCTTCCATCCCCTCATTATGTGTGCCTATGGAAAGAGGCACACATATTACTATTCGTCGGATTTATTATGTGTGCCTATGGAAAGAGGCACACATATTACTATTCGTCGGATTTATTATGTGTGCCTATGCCAAGAGGCACACATATTACTATTCGTCGGATTTATTATTATTATGTGTGCCTATGACAAGAGGCACACATATTACTATTCCTCGGATTTATTATTATTATTATTATTATTATGTGTGCCTATGCCAAGAGGCACACATATTACTATTCCTCGGATTTATTATTATGTGTGCCTATGCCAAGAGGCACACATATTACTATTCCTCGGATTTATTATTATTATTATTATTATTATTCTCCAGTTTCCGCCTGAAATTTTGCAGCGAATCTCGCCCCGCAGTTTTGAGACAAGCTTCATATATGTTACGTCATTTTGTGCGGCTGGATCTGGAATGGTGTGCTATGACTTTTGGTCTTTATGAATTTTATAGTTTTTTAAATATTAATATTTTAGTGAAAATTTTCCCGCGCTCCTCTGCCGAACAGTTTTGACTTTAGGGTTACATATGTTAGATCATTTTGTGCGGCTGGAGCTGGACTATTATGTCATGACTTTTGGTGTTCATGACTTTTATAGTTTTTAAATATTAATATTTTAGTGCAAATTTAGGCCAATTCATCTTTTGGCGCCAAATAAACAGACTTCATTTGTGGTGTGTTGGCTCCATCTTTTGGTCCCATTGAAACAAATTTCAAACTTCATTTGTGGTGTGTTGGCTCTCTCTAGTGGTATGCCGGGAGTGGTACAGCCTGTCTACCCTTATTTGGATTACCGTAATGATGACAATTTCAACGGTGCGCACAGCGTCGCTGCTTTCAGGAGCCATTGGAATTTTTAAGGTTGCGCAAATCATTCAAAAGTTACGGTAATGCTTGGTGGAAAACTCAATATCCCACAATTCATAGCAGGCCTCTGCCGAGTCAAACAATGGCGGCCATCACTTAGTTTTTATTTTCCTCTTAATACTGTTTCTAGGTCACAAAATAAACTTTTAAGATATTTTCAGGCGAGAATGTAGTTGTGTAAACTTCAAATATCTGCTCGTTTTGTCAAAACATCCCATATTAGCGACACTGTTCTGACGATGTCGTTTCTGCCTGAGGCTAGCTGGCTAGCTAGCTAGCGCTGGCTTTGCTAACAAGCTACAGCCGGCCTGGATGACAGTGAGGGCGGCTTACTATGGTTTCACCCCGGTCCTTCGCAATGTCTCGTGGTCACAGCTGGACTTATTTTTCCTTCATATGGACCGATGATTTATTTATTTATTCATTTTAGTAACGGTATAAACAGTGAAAGGTGGTGGATTGGCCAGATGTAAACTTCAAATATCTGCTCGTGTTACCAAGACATCCCATATTAGCTCTGATGTTTTCGGTGCCTGCAAAGAGCTAGACAGGTAGCTAGCTAACCCGAGCTGGCTGTCTTTTGACTCAGGGTCATAGCTGGACTTATTTTTCGTTTTTATGAGCCGATGAGGGTTTTTTTAGTAACGGTACAAACAGTGAAAGGCGGTGGATTGTCCAGATGCTGGTCGATGTGGAAAAAATAACTGAGTTGTTTGGTAGTCGCTGACGCGGAGCTACAACCGAGGGCAGCTATCCACGGTGTGTGTCAGAAAGAACATGCGGGAACGAGGCGGCGAGGGCAACCGCCGATCGACCGGTGGTAGATCGTGGATCAGGGAAACCGAAGGCAGGAGAAGCAGGCGGCTGCCGGTCGGAGCGTGAGGTGAACTGAATTTCAGGTAAGAAGTTATGACCTGCACTCTATTTGGGTCAGATATAAACCGAGTTTAGGTGTAGTTTATTTTCGTTGTGCTGACTTTTTACAATCAGTTATAATAACTCGTACTGCGTGGTAGCTAGCACGATGGAGTTTATGACAGCCTCCCTGTCATTCTCTCGCCTGTTGAAACTTCAGTCATGAAACTGATCAATGATCGGCTTTTTCTCTCTTGTTTGTTTATCACGCTAAACAACAGCAGCACGTTTAAGCTTGATCAGCTGTTGTTAGAATTCTTTTGATTTTAATTTCTAGTATCAGCTGATGTTTGCTGGAGCATGAAGATGAAATCAGGAGATGTCCTTACTGAATCATCAGAGCTGAACTGGTGATGGAGAAACAGGTTTACCCTTAGGTGACATGAATGAGTTGAAGGAAGTTATGAACTGTTTCTGACAGACAAATATACACCAAGCTCCTTTTTTTTGTGTAGCTGACAGCTGGTAACTGTGCAGGGGCGGATCTAGCAAAGCTTTTGCCAGGGGCCAGGTAGGGCATTAACAGAGAAAGGTGGACACAAAGATATACTTTTCTTTCTTACTCTCATATAAAATATTTAGCTTTTATTAAATAGTTATCTGAATCTTACAACCAAAGTTTGTATAATAATACACAAGATTGGCTGTAGACCATTGTTCATCATTCAGAACACTGTGTAAAAATAACAAAAACAAAAAGTGAATGCAAAAGTGCATAAATATTTATTTTACGTGTTTGATGTGTGTGGCGGGCGTGGTCTGCAGTGCCGCTGCAGGGAGGTGGACCCACCTGAGCGGCACCTGCAATCACGCCTCGGGCGTAGTCTGTGCTCTCTCGGCTGTTTTTGGTGTGTGTCGGGCTGTGAGTTGAAAAGCTACAGCCGGCTGTTTGGGTACACCAACCATGTGTGAAAAGTGGTCCATAACGTAATGCTTCAAAGCGTGTTCATGCAAACATTGTCGGATCTGCCGTGGTACAATGGGACTTCTGCTCATGAACCTGTGTGCACAGCGTCTGCAAATCGGCGCTGTACGAAGTAACTTCATCTTTACACAAAACTGTAAGCTGTTATCTGTGAAGCGTGAGCGGTGTTTGTTTTTACCATAGTTCATGGTGGAGAATGGGTGCTCTTCTGAGTTTTGCTCTCTGTAGCTATATGAATGGCAAACTACACTGAATAGCAGCGGCATAGGCACACATAAAATTTCTTCTGAAATTTTCGCTTTCTAGTTCTTATTATTATTTTCCTTTTTCCGCCTGAAATTTTGCAGCGAATCTCGCCCCGCAGTTTTCAGACAAGCTTCATATATGTTACCTCATTTTGTGCGGCTGTATCTGGAATGGTGTGCTATGACTTTTGGTGTTTATAACTATTATAGTTTTTTAAATATTAATATTTTAGTGAAAATTTTCCCGCGCTCCTCTGCCAAACAGTTTTGACATTAGGGTTACATATGTTAGATCATTTTGTGCGGCTGGAGCTGGACTATTATGTTATGACTTTTGGTGTTTATAACTTTTATAGTTTTTTAAATATTAATATTTTAGTGCAAATTTAGGCCAATTCATCTTTTGGCGCCAAATAAACAGACTTCATTTGTGGTGTCTTGGCTCTCTCTAGTGGTATACCGGGAGTAGTACAGCCGAAAAGATTTATCCTTGTGTTGAAAACTCCATATCCCACAATTCATAGCACGCCTCTACAGAGTGAACAATGGCGGCCACCACTTCGTTTTATATGTCTTTTATTCGTGTTTCTAGGTCACAAACTAAACTTTTAAGACATTTTCAGGCGAGAATATAGGTGTGTAAACTTCAAATATCTGCTCGTTTTATCAAGACATCCCATATTAGCAAGAGTTGTCTTATGTGTTGCTGATAGCCAACCCGGCTAGCTAGCGCGCGCTAGCATAGCTAGCTAGCGCTGCTAGCGACCCTCAAAGCACCCAGGCTGGGCTTATAGTGACGCGGCTAAAATTTGTTGCAACACCCGATCGCTCGCCAAGTCTGTGTTTTAGCTGGACTCATTTTTCGCTTATATGGGCCGATGATGGTGGTCGATGTGGATAAAAATAACTGAGTTGTTTGGTGGTGGAGCTAGCCGGAGCTACAACAGAGGGCAGCTATCCACCGGTGTGTGACAGAAAGGACATGCCGCGAACCACACATAGGAGGTGGGGCAGGCCACCGCCGATCGACCGGTGGTTGCTAACCTGGAGGTCAATCGTGGATCAGGGAAAGCGAAGGTGGTTGCTAACCTGGAGGTCAATCGTGGATCAGGGAAAGCGAAGGCAGGAGCTGAGGGGTGAACTGAATTTCAGGTAAGAAGTTATGAACTGCACTCTATTTGGGTCAGATATAAACAGAGTTTAGGTGTAGTTTATTTTCGTTGTGCTGACCTTTTACAATCGTACTGCATGCTAGCTAGCACGACAGCTGTGTCTTGTGTAAGTTACTGATGTTGAACTTTATTATATTCATAAGGGTTGGTTCGTCAGAGTTGCCGTACAAACGGAATCGTCCCACATTCAGAGAAAACATTACGATTTATTCTGTCGTTACGAAGCCTCCCTGTCATTCTCTCGCCAGTTGCAACTTCACTCATGAAACTGATCAACGATCGGCTTTTCGCTCTTGTTTATCGCGCTAAAGAACAGCAGCACGTTTAAGCTTGATCAGCTGTTGTTAGAATTCTTTTGATTTTAATTTCTAGTATCAGCTGATGTTTGCTGGAGCATGAAGATGAAATCAGGAGATGTCCTTACTGAATCATCAGAGCTGAACTGGTGATGGAGAAACAGGTTTACACTTTAGGTGACATGAATGAGTTGAAGGAAGTTATGAGTTGTTTTTTGTGTAGCTGACAGCTGGTAACTGTGCAGGGGCGGATCTAGCAAAGCTTTTATGGGGGGGCAGCTAGGGCATTAACAGAGAAAGGTGGACACAAAGATATACTTTTCTTTCTTACTCTCATATAAAATATTTAGCTTTTATTAAATAGTTATCTGAATCTCACAACCAAAGTTTGTATAATAATACACAAGATTGGCTGTAGACCATTGTTCATAATTCAGAACACTGTGTAAAAATAACAAAAACAAAAAGTGAATGCATGTGTGAAAAGTGGTCCATAATGTAATGCTTCAAAGCGTGTTCATGCAAACATTGTCGGGTCTGCCGTGGTACAATGGGACTTCTGCTCATGAACCTGTGTGCACAGCGTCTGCAAATCGGGCGCTGTACAAAGTAACTTCATCTTTACACAAAACTGTAAGCTGTCATCTGTGAAGCGTGAGCGGTGTTTGTTTTTACCATAGTTCATGGTGGAGAATGGCTGCTCTTCTGAGTTTTGCTCTCTGTAGCCGTATGAATGGCAACTACAGTGATTAGCAGCGGCATAGGCACACATAAAATTTCTTCTGAAATTTTCGCTTTTAGTTATGTGTGCCTATGACAAGAGGCACACATATTACTATTCGTCGGATTTATTATTATTATTATTATTATTCTCCAGTTTCCGCCTGAAATTTTGCAGCGAATCTCGCCTCGCAGTTTTGAGACAAGCTTCATATATGTTACCTCATTTTGTGCGGCCGGATCTGGAATGGTGTGCTATGACTTTTGGTGTTTATGAATTTTATAGTTTTTAAATATTAATATTTTAGTGAAAATTTTCCCGCTCCTCTGCCAAACAGTTTTGACATTAGGGTTACATATGTTAGATCATTTTGTGCGGCTGGAGCTGGACTATTATGTTATGACTTTTGGTGTTTATAACTTTTATAGTTTTTAAATATTAATATTTTAGTGCAAATTTAGGCCAATTCATCTTTTGGCGCCAAATAAACAGACTTCATTTGTGGTGTCTTGGCTCTCTCTAGTGGTATGCCGGGAGTGGTACAGCCTGTGTACCCTTATTTGGATTACCGTAATGATGACAATTTCAACGGTGCGCACAGCGTCGCTGCTTTCAGGAGCCCTTGGAATTTTTAAGGTTGCGCAAATCATTCAAAAGTTACGGTAATGCTTGGTGGAAAACTCAATATCCCACAATTCATAGCACGCCTCTACAGAGTGAACAATGGCGGCCACCACTTCGTTTTATATGTCTTTTATTCGTGTTTCTAGGTCACAAAATAAGCTTTTAAGATATTTTCAGGCGAGAATGTAGGTGTGTAAACTTCAAATATCTGCTTGTTTTATCAAGACATCCCATATTTAGCGACAGTGCTCTGACTACGTCGGTCCTGCCTGACAGCTAGCCGGCTACCTAGCTGGCTACCTAGCTAGCTGCCGCACTTGGCTGCAAATGGATAGCGAGGGACTCTCTCTGTCGCTTCACCTCCCTGGTCTCTCGCAAATGCTCGCATAGAATCGGAGTTACAGCTGGATGTGGAAAAAATAACTGAGTTGTTTGGTGGTGGAGCTACAACAGAGGGCAGCTACCCACCGGTGTGTGACAGAAAGGACATGCCGCCAACGAGACATATGAGGCCGGGCAGGCGATTGCTAACGCGGTGGTCAATCGTGGATCAGGGAAAGCGAAGGCAGGAGCGTGAGGTGAACTGAATTTCAGGTAAGAAGTTATGAACTGCACTCTATTTGGGTCAGATATAAACAGAGTTTAGGTGTAGTTTATTTTCGTTGTGCTGACTTTTTACAATCGTACTGCGTGCTAGCTAGCACGACGGGAGTTTATATACAGCTGTGTGCGCTAGGTTACTGACGTTGGACTTTATTTTATTCATAATGGTTAGTTCAGAGAGTTGCCGTACAAAGCGGAATCGTGCCACATTCAGAGAAAATATTACGATTTATTCTGTCGTTACTGAAGCCTCCCTGTCATTCTCTCGCCTGTTGAAACTTCAGTCATGAAACTGATCAATGATCGGCTTTTTCTCTTGTTTGTTTATCGCGCTAAACAACAGCAGCACGTTTAAGCTTGATCAGCTGTTGTTAGAATTCATTTGCTTTTAATTTCTAGTATCAGCTGATGTTTGCTGCAGCCACAGCTGTAAAAACGGCTGTTCCAAACCAGATATCCTTACTGAATCATCAGAGCTGAACAGGTGATGGAGAAACAGGTTTACCCTTAGGTGACATGAATGAGTTGAAGGAAGTTATGAACTGTTTCTGAGAGACAAACACCAAGCTCATTTTTTGTGTAGCTGACAGCTGGTAACTGTGCAGGGGCGGATCTAGCAAAGCTTTTGCCAGGGGCCAGGTAGGGCATTAACAGAGAAAGGTGGACACAAAGATATACTTTTCTTTCTTACTCTCATACAGGAGTGCAGAATTATTAGGCAAGTTGTATTTTTGAGGAATAATTTTATTATTGAACAACAACCATGTTCTCAATGAACCCAAAAACTCATTAATATCAAAGCTGAATGTTTTGGAAGTAGTTTATAGTTTTAGCTATTTTAGGGGATATCTGTGTGTGCAGGTGACACTTACTGTGCATAATTATTAGGCAACTTAACAAAAAATAAATATATACCCATTTCAATTATTTATTTTTACCAGTGAAACCAATATAACATCTCCACATTCACAAATATACATTTCTGACATTCAAAACAAAACAAAAACAAATCGGCGACCAATATAACCACCTTTCTTTGCAAGGACGCTCAAAAGCCTGCCATCCATGGATTCTGTCAGTGTTTTGATCTGTTCACCATCAACATTGCATGCAGCAGCAACCACAGCCTCCCAGACACTGTTCAGAGAGGTGTACTGTTTTCCCTCCTTGTAAATCTCACATTTGATGATGGACCACAGGTTCTCAATGGGGTTCAGATCAGGTGAACAAGGAGGCCATGTCATTAGTTTTTCCTTCTTTTATACCCTTTCTTGCCAGCCACGCTGTGGAGTACTTGGACGCGTGTGATGGAGCATTGTCCTGCATGAAAATCATGTTTTTCTTGAAGGATGCAGACTTCTTCCTGTACCACTGCTTGAAGAAGGTGTCTTCCAGAAACTGGCAGTAGGACTGGGAGTTGAGCTTGACTCCATCCTCAACCCGAAAAGGCCCCACAAGCTCATCTTTGATGATACCAGCCCAAACCAGTACTCCACCTCCACCTTGCTGGCGTCTGAGTGGGACTGGAGCTCTCTGCCCTTTACCAATCCAGCCACGGGCCCATCCATCTGGCCCATCAAGACTCACTCTCATTTCATCAGTCCATAAAACCTTAGAAAAATCAGTCTTGAGATATTTCTTGGCCCAGTCTTGACGTTTCAGCTTGTGTGTCTTGTTCAGTGGTGGTCATCTTTCAGCCTTTCTTACCTTGGCCGTGTCTCTGAGTATTGCACACCTTGTGCTTTTGGGCACTCCAGTGATGTTGCAGCTCTGAAATATGGCCAAACTGGTGGCAAGTGGCATCTTGGCAGCTGCACGCTTGACTTTTTCTCAGTTCATGGGCAGTTATTTTGCGCCTTGGTTTTTCCACACGCTTCTTGCGACCCTGTTGACTATTTTGAATGAAACGCTTGATTGTTCGATGGTCACGCTTCAGAAGCTTTGCAATTTTAAGACTGCTGCATCCCTCTGCAAGATATCTCACTATTTTTGACTTTTCTGAGCCTGTCAAGTCCTTCTTTTGACCCATTTTGCCAAAGGAAAGGAGGTTGCCTAATAATTATGCACACCTGATATAGGGTGTTGATGTCATTAGACCACACCCCTTCTCATTACAGAGATGCACATCACCTAATATGCTTAATTGGTAGTAGGCTTTCGAGCCTATACAGCTTGGAGTAAGACAACATGCATGAAGAGGATGATGTGGACAAAATACTCATTTGCCTAATAATTCTGCACTCCTGTAAACACCAAGCTCCTTTTTTGTGTAGCTGACAGCTGGTAACTGTGCAGGGGCGGATCTAGCAAAGCTTTTGCCAGGGGCCAGGTAGGGCATTAACAGAGAAAGGTGGACATAAAGATATACTTTTCTTTCTTACTCTCATATAAAATATTTAGCTTTTATTAAATAGTTATCTGAATCTCACAACCAAAGTTTGTATAATAATACACAAGATTGGCTGTAGACCATTGTTCATAATTCAGAACACTGTGTAGAAATAACAAAAAACAAAAAGTGAATGCATGTGTGAAAAGTGGTCTATAATGTAATGCTTCAAAGCGTGTTCATGCAAACATTGTCGGGTCTGCCGTGGTACAATGGGACTTCTGCTCATGAACCTGTGTGCACAGCGTCTGCAAATCGGGCGCTGTCTGAAGTAACTTCATCTTTACACAAAACTGTAAGCTGCCATCTGTGAAGCGTGAGCGGTGTTTGTTTTACCATAGTTCATGGTGGAGAATGGCTGCTCTTCTGAGTTTTGCTGTCTGTAGCCATATGAATGGCAACTACAGTGATTAGCAGCGGCATAGGCACACATAAAATTTCTTCTGAAATTTTCGCTTTCTAGTTATTATTATTATTATTCTCCAGTTTCCGCCTGAAATTTTGCAGCGAATCTCGCCCGTAGTTTTGAGACAAGCTTCATATATGTTACCTCATTTTGTGCGGCCGGATCTGGAATGGTGTGCTATGACTTTTGGTCTTTATGAATTTTATAGTTTTTAAATATTAATATTTTAGTGAAAATTTTCCCAGCGCTCCTCTGCCGAACAGTTTTGACATTAGGGTTACATATGTTAGATCATTTTGTGCGGCTGGAGCTGGACTATTATGTCATGACTTTTGGTGTTCATGACTTTTATAGTTTTTAAATATTAATATTTTAGTGCAAATTTAGGCCAATTCATCTTTTGGCGCCAAATAAACAGACTTCATTTGTGGTGTGTTGGCTCTCTCTAGTGGTATGCCGGGAGTGGTACAGCCTGTCTACCCTTATTTGGATTACCGTAATGATGACAATTTCAACGGTGCGCACAGCGCCGCGCTGCTTTCAGGAGCCATTGGAATTTTTAAGGTTGCGCAAATCATTCAAAAGTTACGGTAATGCTTGGTGGAAAACTCAATATCCCACAATTCATAGCACGCCTCTACAGAGTGAACAATGGCGGCCACCACTTCGTTTTATATGTCTTTTATTCGTGTTTCTAGGTCACAAAATAAGCTTTTAAGATATTTTCAGGCGAGAATGTAGGTGTGTAAACTTCAAATATCTGCTTGTTTTATCAAGACATCCCATATTTAGCGACAGTGCTCTGACTACGTCGGTCCTGCCTGACAGCTAGCCGGCTACCTAGCTAGCTGCCGCACTTGGCTGCAAATGGATAGCGAGGGGACTCTCTGTCGTTTCACCTCCCCGGTCTCTCGCAAATGCTCGCATAGAATCAGAGTTACAGCTGGATGTGGAAAAATAACTGAGTTGTTTGGTGGTGGAGCTACAACAGAGGGCAGCTACCCACCGTGTGTGACAGAAAGGATATGCCGCCAACGAGACATATGAGGCCGGGCAGGCGATTGCTAACGCGGTGGTCAATCATGGATCAGGGAAAGCGAAGGCAGGAGCGTGAGGTGAACTGAATTTCAGGTAAGAAGTTATGAACTGCACTCTATTTGGGTCAGATATAAACCGAGTTTAGGTGTAGTTTATTTAGCAGCAGTTCTCTTATGTGTTGCTGATAGTCGGCTAGCTAGCTAGCGCCGCTAGCATAGTTAGCTCGCGCCGCTAGCAACCTTTCGTGAAAAAGCACCCAGGCTTGGCTTATATTGAGGCGGGTGAAACTCGTGTCAGCACCGGTCGCTTCTATTTGGGTCAGATATAAACCGAGTTTAGGTGTAATTTATTTTCGTTGACCTTTTACAATCGTAATGCCACGGGAGTTTATATACAGCTGTGTGCGTACTAAGTTACTGACGTTGGACTTTATTTTATTCATTAGGGTTAGTTCATAGAGTTGCCGTGCCGTACAAGCGGAATCGTCCCAGATTCAGAGAAAACATTATGATTTATTCTGTCGTTACGAAGCCTCCCTGTCATTCTCTCGCGTGTTGAAACGTCAATCATGAAACTGATCAATGATCGGCTGTTCGCTCTTATTTATCGCGCTAAACAACAGCAGCACGTTTAAGCTTGATCAGCTGTTGTTAGAATTCTTTTGATTTTAATTTCTAGTATCAGCTGATGTTTGCTGGAGCATGAAGATGAAATCAGGAGATGTCCTTACTGAATCATCAGAGCTGAACTGGTGATGGAGAAACAGGTTTACACTTTAGGTGACATGAATGAGTTGAAGGGAAGTTATGAGTTGTTTCTGAGAGACAAAGACCAAGCTCCTTTTTTTGTGTAGCTGACAGCTGGTAACTGTGCAGGGGCGGATCTAGCAAAGCTTTTGGGGGAGCTAGGGCATTAACAGAGAAAGGTGGACACAAAGATATACTTTTCTTTCTTACTCTCATATAAAATATTTAGCTTTTATTAAATAGTTATCTGAATCTCACAACCAAAGTTTGTATAATAATACACAGGATTGGCTGTAGACCATTGTTCATAATTCAGAACACTGTGTAAAAATAACAAAAAAACAAAAAGTGAATGCATGTGTGAAAAGTGGTCTATAATGTAATGCTTCAAAGTGTGTTCATGCAAACATTGTCGGGTCTGCCGTGGTACAATGGGACTTCTGCTCATGAACCTGTGTGCACAGCGTCTGCAAATCGGCGCTGTACAAAGTAACTTCATCTTTACACAAAACTGTAAGCTGTCATCTGTGAAGCGTGAGCGGTGTTTGTTTTTACCATAGTTCATGGTGGAGAATGGCTGCTCTTCTGAGTTTTGCTCTCTGTAGCCGTATGAATGGCAAACTACAGTGATTAGCAGCGGCATAGGCACACATAAAATTTCTTCTGAAATTTTCGCTTTCTAGTTTCATCTATCACTCTCCACTTGCTGTCCATCTGAGAACAAGGCACAACTTGCTATTGCAATAAACTATTATTTAATTATCCACACTTAACAACTCTTACACTTAATCTATAATAAAATGATGACAGAAAAATGTTATAGAAGCAAAACATTTCAGTTGTGCTTATTATTATTTTTATACTGGAATACCTCTCCAACAACTGGTACATGTGTTAATGTTACCTGTGCTCTTTGTAATCCAGCTGCTGAGGGATCCACTGCCTTTGGTAGCCTCACACAGCTCCTACTGTTTCCTCCTCATGTCCTTACCAGCCATGTCCGGACAATGTTATATTATGAGTAATAATTAAAACAAAATCCATATAAATAAAACACACACATGCACGCACACAAAGTGACATTTTAGACCTTCTTCAGAATACTGTATATACTCTGGGCACAAGTTTCCATCATGATGCTGATCCAGAATCCTTCCCTTATTATTTATTACTAGAGCTACAATAATAAAGCAATGAGGGGAAAAAAGTAATAAATATGAAATAATGTATTTATGATGATTCCATTTGTTTCACTATCCACTCTGTGCAGGCAGAAAGCTTATTACATTTTCAAACTGTAGAGACACAATACTTTTGCTGCTTTAAAATCAGCATTTTGTCTTATTTAAAATATAAATCTAATATAATCTGTTTCTTAATGTATGTTCTTTAAAATACAGCGTGTTTTTAAATATTATAATTATAAGAATCCATTATTATGTGGACATGCATATTAGATCGTTTTAAGTGAAATATAATCCCTCCAGAAAGGCAGGAAAAGCCCTGTAACTTACTTTAAAACTAAATATGTTCCCTAAAACGGTGCACAGAGCTACAGACCCATGACAGCCTTACCCAGTGAGCCAGCAGCTATGACCAGCACTACTTGTGCAGTTAATAAAAGGACAGGTAATGTTTGTCGCGCTGTTGCACACACAGCACGCTCATTTGTTTCAGTTCGACAGTTGTCACAAGACAGCTTACCAACTTGTACGTAATAAGCTAATACTCCTGTGTGCTGTAGACTACAGTGTGCGCTGTACACCTACTTACTGGTTTTGTCGCATCAGTCTGTGTGTCTGAGGTAATTTGTGTTTCTCCTACGGCTCCGGACCGCGTGCTCTTTGTGAGCTCGTTCCCGGCTCATAACCAGCGCGTTCTGCCGTCAAGGGCGATCATTGGTTAATGGTGATCATGTGACTGATGCAAGCCAGATCCATTTATTTAGCAAAACTGTGATTAATAGTTAAATATTATTGTTGAGGGGCACAGACAGGACTCCACACGCACACACACATTTAAAAAAAAAATTAAAAATTAAAAAAAAATTTGCCTCAACAAAAGGGCACTTTGGGCACCCATCAGGAAAGGGGCGGGTGCTCGAGCCCCTTCCGCCCCCCCCCCCCTCTGCACGTGCCTGGTGTGTTCATCACTTTCCTGTTCTGGTGTCTTGGGTAAACCACAGCCTGAAGCGTGCCCTGGGGTCCTGCCCTCCTCCTTTTCAGTCTGTTTGCCACCATTGCTGCTGCTGCTGCTCACAGTTCTGTCCGTCCTGGTTCTGACCCCAATTGGGGCAGTCCTTTCTCCAGTCCATGCTCACTGCAGGTGAAACCTGCATCTTCTTCTGTGTTTTTGTCCATTCTGAGGTGCCTTCTGACCTCAGTTGGTCCTTCGGTCTCGGTCACGCCCTTTTCGCTGCCGTGTTGGTCCATCACTGTCCTGCACAGTGTGAATGCAGAGTTATCAAGGTCAGCATTCTTTTGTTCGGCCTTACTTTTCATTCGGGCTTGGCGGGCGTCTCGTCACAGCTCTGTCAGCTGAAGCTGTCTGGGAATTTTCCCCCGTGTAGTGAAACGGGCCTTAGGTTTAGTGCTCTCCGTCTCTGCTGCATGAGATCGCATTCCTGCAGCACTGTTGACATTTTCAGGTTGTTGTTGTGGGTCCAGCTGTTGCAGCATTTGGTCAGGGTCACGTAGAGGGGAGAGCAGGAGTCCAGGTCAGCCTCGGCTTCCAGGGCCGGCAAAGCAGCCTGTAATTAAAAATAAAGAGAAAAAACAAAAAAACAAAACAAAACAAAAACAAACAGAAGTGTACAAACAGGAAAATGATGTTGTGTTGGCTGTGTTACAAAGAGAGGGGAGAAACACCGGGCCAGGCCCTGTGTCAGCCTTCTCTCCCCCCCCTTTTTTTTTTCTCTTCCTCATGATATAATCAACTCATAACCCACCAAGTTGACAGGACAACATGCACATGTTCAAAGTCTTAAGATCATGTTTGAACTCACAAAGGAGAATTTTCTTTCCGTCAGTAATCACTTGTGTTGTTCAGAAAACATCTCACAATTTGACTCTTAACCACTAAATTTGTTATTTCATCACTAGTTGGTCATACCAGTCTCTTTATTTTCTCTTTCCTTGAAGTTAAATTGTTGTCCTGCAACCCAGAGGGTTTATTTGTTAGTAATGGATAAACTTTATCATTAAAAAACAACAGGTGTATGTTAATTTTTGCTGCTTTAACCTTGCTGGAAAATCTTCACGTGTTCATGAGTGTAAGCTGTTTCTTCATTGCGTGTGTGTGCATTTGTAGGCAGGTTAATTTTAACTTTTTCTCAAACTAGGCGTTACCTTAAAAGGAGCCTTTCTCTCACATTTCTCTGCTTGTGTGTGTTTTTGTTTCACCTTTTGTTGTGATGCTCCGGACGCCTTCCCAACCTCCACAAGTCCGTTGGCCCCAAAATCCAACCCAATTTTATGTGCTCTTAAAACCTCCATTTCTCCTCTAATTCTCTCCTCGCTGCTGTCTGTTTCACAGCTGCTGATTCTTGCTGGGTGTGGTTCCCATTACTATAATTTTGCTTCGGCCGCTGTGCTTGTGGGGGCAGTTGGTCCAGGTCCGTAGCTTCCTGTATTAACACACTAAGAGATTTATTTAATATCATTTTCATCACTGTTAAACAGATAAGCAGGCAACACGCCCACCTTGACACACTCCTCTCTCTGCTTCTCAATAATGCTCCACTACACACCTCTTACTCTCTCTCTTTTTTCTTTAATTTTTTATTACACCACAGAGTAATACACCCAATTATGCCCGTCTATCTCTATGTGGCTCCAAATTCCCTCTTTATTTAATTTCACACTGGTCAGGGGACAGGCACACAACAATTTCAACCACTGAAGCGAGGATTTCAACCTTTCTTATCTTTCACCTATGATAGAACTCAACCTTAGATGTCAAAGCATTTTCTTGTTCTATTCCAGTATAAATGTGAACCCGTGATTACACAGCGGTTTCAGTGTTATTCTGTTATCGTTTGAGGGCCCTCAGCTCTCAGGTGATAAGCCTGGACCTCCAGACGCCGCTGGTCCGTACGCCGCGTCCAACGTACGGTGGGGGAGCCAACCCCAGGGCAAAATTAATTTCCACAGGTACACTAGGCGTCAACCTTTGATCTTAAAGCATTTTCTTCGCACTAATGTCCTCCTATTCACACATCAACCGTCACTGTCACTGTGTTCATGCTTCACACACAGAAACACACCCAGAGCGCGTCTCACCAACAGAAACACACACACACAGCGCGTTTCACCAGCAGTAAGACACACAGAGAGCGCCTTTCACCGGCGGAAACATGCACAGAAACCTCTGAGCTCAATTTAGAACTATTTCTGAAGCACAACTGCACCGTAAGCCAGATACCCCTTTCACTGCACTTATGGCCGCATCACCGGAGCATCATAAACCAGACATTATGACCGCAATCCTGGCGCACAACCGCACCATAAATCAGCGTCTGCTTTACCTTTTTTTCATACTAATTTTATGGCCGCATCCCTCGAGGCACAGCCGCACCATAAACCAGCTTCAAACCTCTATTCAATGTGCTGAAACCAGCTACCACTCATACTGCACTTATGGCCGCATCACCAGAACACGGACGCATCATGAACCAAAACCTACGGCCACGTTGCTGGCGCTCAACCGCACCACAAGCCAGCATCTGCTTTACCTTAATTTTATACTAATTTTATGGCCGCATCAACGGAGCACAACCGCACCATAAACCAGCTTCAAACCTCTATTCAATGTACTGAACTTACGGCCGCATCTCCGAAAGAGATTCTAATATCTTATTGCTACAGAAGCCAGTCTTAGAGAAAGTTAAATGTGGAAGGTAACGTGGGCTGCAACTAGACTCAACGTAGTATATTATTAGTATCTTGCTAGAAGCAGTTCATCTGACACACTGGAATTCAGCCTCAACTTATGTTGTTAGTATCTTGCGCCGAAAACCAGACACCGACAAATTTAATGTGAAAATACGTGTAACTCAGCGAACAGATTAATTTGGAAAGCCCAATATGCACATTTGGTATTTATAATACAACATAATACAATAATACATCTCAACATGGTGACGGGTCACTTAGCCTTTTATAGCCTCTAGTAGCCCCCACCTAGTCGTAAAAGCCAATACTCGGTGTATAAATGCTCAATCAACAATACTTTATTTCCATACAATTCAACACTTAAGAGCATAAGAACCATCATGATGGGGAGACCTGCCTGCAGAGGGTCACAGCAAGTCTCAAAATGGTGACGGGTCACTTAGCCTTTTATAGCCTCTAGTAGCCCCCACCCAGTCATAAAAAGCCTAAACATTCACATTCTTTCTCTCTCCCGGCGCCTAAGTTATGACCTCGGCTCCTTGTTTTTCTGCTCTCTGTAAAGGTGGGGGTGTGGAATGTGGTCTGTCTCTCCTTTCCTAGACACAAGGTCTCCTGCACACAACATTCTCTTCATGTTTCAACAGTATGAAATGTCAAGAAACAGTGTAACACATTCAACAGTGTCGAGTAATACAGGTCAATCCAATAGATCTAATGATTTTCACACTCTTTTAAGTCAGAAGTATAATGCAAACTAAAACTACATACAGAGCACACAATCTAGACTAAAGGATATTATATGATCTACAGCAGTTAACATAATTCAACTACAGATATAAGATAACGACCGAGACTGTCCAAGCTGGGGCTTGAACCGGCAACCTTTCGATTACAAGGCGAACTCCCAACTCTTGAGCCACGATCGCCCCATATAAGCAGAAATCATATCGATCCAGAGGCACATTTATCAATTCAAGTAGACACAAACCTCAAGCTTATCAAATTTATTATCATGTAATTTATTAACCAACTGGATGAAAGATCAACCAAACATATTTGCAGAAAGTAACAAGGAATGAATATTGGGTAACAGTACTGAACATGTCCTGAGTGTGTTCGGATGTTAGTGTGCACGTGTGTGGGAGTTTTCTGTGAAAACAAACTTGTGTGACCTTTTTGCCACAGTTTCTGTGGCTGTGGGTGCTGTCTGTTGATTGAATGTGAAATGCTTTGCATTAAAGCACTCACAGGTCACAATTAGTTTTGCTGTGCACGGGCAGCTGACGTCCCTGTATGTCAGTTCTTGGGAAATGAGAACTGCCTGATGTATCCTCAGTGGATGGAACTGATGGCCCATCTTTAGCCATCTCCTGAACTGCTTTCTCAACTGCTTCAAACAACTTGATTGCCATTTCTGCCTTTTCAGAATCAAAGAGACTTTATTAATCCCAGAGGGAATCTGAGTTGTCATAGGAGCTAATATACAACAAACATCAAGCACTCATATAAAATTGTGCCACACAGTAAACAGTTCTGCAGCATCTGAAATTTCCCGTTGCTGACAAGACAGTTGGTGCTATTTCTGTGCTGTCCTCTTGAGGGTTCATCCCACACCATCCAGTGGACCCTTCTGTGGCTCGCCGTTTCATGTCCCAGCAGTGAATACTAGTTTGAACAGTTCAGTAGAAAACATAAAACAATTCCCTCTCTGTCTCTATTGAAAGCATCACTGCAAAAGTGGATTGTGAATGTGCCCTCTGCATGTAATTGAGCACTGGTGACAAGTGCTGCCAGATTGCTGGTGGGCCCTTAAGTCTTGATGGGGACACTGTGCAGAAGGACGTTGGATGGGAGGATGTATGTATATAAAGCACATCTGTGTGCTGGTGTGATGTTCTGAAGTGGACTGCTTGTATCTCTGTGCTATATTTTCAGAGCTCATTTTCAGAGGTCAACATGAATCAAGTCTTCATGTGCTTTCAAGCCTCGTCTCTTTTTTGATTTTTACTTTGGATGTTTTGCCACTGGGGTCATTCTTATGCTCCTAATCCACTACTGCCTGCTGGAGATAAGTCACTTGACTCTCTGCATTGTACTGGATGGAGACTGGGAAGAGAGATCCTTGCACTCAGAACATTCTCCGTACATGCAGTTTGTTTTCTGTGTGATGGCTTTCACAAGATCATCCAGATCGACAGTCATCACTTTCAAGTGGTGAAGCTTCTGCACAACAACCCAGATTCTCATGCATTTTGCACATATATGTGTCCCAATAAGTCTCGAGGGGTAACAAGGTGCAGTTCAGTTTCTTTTCTTTCCTTGATATTATGGTGTGTCTTCCTCCACCTTTGCATTGACTTCATATCAGTATTTATTTATATCACGAAACTGAACATAAATCTCAACAACTCGAGTAATTTCAACTGTACAACTTAAAAATCAGGTAAATAGAGTAAAATCAACAAATATTCACATTAATAAATCATTTAATCCATTGACTCTACTCACTCCTGTAACTGGTACTCAGTCTACTCTTTATATGAGTAACAGGACTGAAAGTAATAGGAGTGAGTTTTAGCATATACAGTTTGCAATATAGCCACATGGCATCCTTGCTAGTATGAGGACAGTGAGCACAATCTAATGATTTTCCCCAACATTTGATTTTTAAAATAATCAAATAACAACTAAGATATAATTAAGGTAATGGGGCTGTATGTTGATATTCAGCCATAGTTAAAATATCAAATAAATGAGAAAACGTACTTTTGGTCTTTGCATGGCTTTTGAAAGATTCACCTTATGCAACTTCCTGTTGTGCATGTGACTTCTGCAATGTTCCACATTTTTTACACGGGATAATATGTTAGGGTAACAGGACTGGGTGAAAATGCACACTGTGAACCCGCGGTTTGATTCACACAGAGCGACTGTGTTTGTGAAAGTATGAGGGCTGGTGTGACAAAACCCACGACCGACACTACGTGACATTACTAACGTGTGGGGGCGGAGCCAAGTTGCCATAAAGCGCGCGGTGCGTTCCAGTACTTTATTTTAGGAGAGTTCCCAACTGAGGGAGGCACGTGACCCTGTGTTGCAGGTTAACTGTTAGATTTGTTTACAGACTCCACTCTGTGTGTTCATCGTGTGTGGATCCGCAGATTGGTCGTTTCCACGAGCGGTCTTCTCAGTCTGTCAGCGTGTCTGCGGTTTGACATGATTAATGACCTCGGCAAAAAGAAAGTCTCCAGCTCTGTAAATCCACACACTATCAATATTATCTTTAGACGGCAGAAAACACAGTCTGAGGGGCTGTAGTGACGTGCTAAGAAACTAACTCAACTAATTAGAAACTAACTAATTAGAAATACACTTAATCAGCAGTGGTGATGTTTTATATTCCCCATAAGATCTGGGGACCTTGGAAAGGTGTAACGAAGGGCCAGAGAAGAGAGTGGCTGTTAGTGAATCATCCAGCAGGTCGGTGTTGAAGTGTTGAGTTTTAGATGAATCTGATTTTGTCTTTCAGATCAGGAAGGAATACAGAAGTCAGGAGGTGGAAAAAAGCAAAAAGGCAAAATCCAAGCAGAGTTCAGTTAAAAGCTGTGGGGCACAAAGATTACAGGGCAGCAAACAGAGGCTTTGAGACATGTTGTAGACAAAGGTGGGTTGATTGCACACGGGCCTGTTATGTTGTAAACTGTTGGGCTGGGAAAAGGAGAGACTTGCGGTTAAATCACACCTTAATATTGCATAAAAGAGTGATGATCACATCATGTGAACATCTCAAATAAAACCTAATACAGGTACTGTTTCATGTCCACTTTAAACACAGTGACTGCAGGTCCTCCTACATGTGGTATGACTGTAGTTTATTGGCACGTTGTCAGTGCAGATATTTTCACTGCTGCTTATTCTCTGGCTTATGCTAGTTTTGCCCCACTCAGGAAATAAGGGACTAGTTTTTGAGGATTGATTCGTAACTCCGGGAGAGAAACAAAGACTTCAATGATGCTGATCTAGGCTGTCAGTGCTGTGACAGGTCTATGGGAGAGTGCAGCCTGTCCACCCATTTTAAATTTCATTTCAATTCAATTCAATTTTATTTATATATCAAATCACAACAGCAGTCACCTCAAGGCGCTTTATATTGTACAGTAGATCGTACAATAATAGATACAGAGAAAAACCCAACAATCATATGACCCCCTATGAGCAAGCACTTTGGCGACAGTGGGAAGGAAAAACTCCCTTTTAACAGGAAGAAACCTCCAGCAGAACCAGGCTCAGGGAGGGGCGGGGCCATCTGCAGCCACCGGTTGGGGTGAAAGAAGGAAGACAGGATAAAGACATGCTGTGGAAGAGAGCCAGAGATACTCCTCCCCTCTCACTCTCTCTCAAAAAGGAAAGTTTTAAGCCTAATCTTAAAAGTAGAGATAGTGTCTGTCTCCCGAATCCAAACTGGAAGCTGGTTCCACAGAAGAGGGGCCTGAAAACTGAAGGCTCTGCCTCCCATTCTACTTTTAAATACTCTAGGAACAACAAGTAGGCCTGCAGAGTGAGAGCGAAGTGCTCTAATGGGGTGATATGGTACTACAAGGTCATTAAGATAAGATGGGGCCTGATTATTTAAGACCTTGTATGTGAGGAGCAGGATTTTGAATTCAATTCTGGATTTAACAGGAAGCCAATGAAGGGAAGCGAAAACAGGATAAATATGCTCTCTCTTTCTAGTCCCTGTCAGGACTCTTGCTGCAGCATTTTGGATTAGCTGAAGGCTTCTCAGCGAGTTTTTAGGACTTCCTGATAATAGTGAATTACAGTAGTCCAGCCTGGAAGTAATAAATGCATGAACTAGTTTTTCAGCATCACTCTGAGACAGGATATTTCTAATTTTAGAGATGTTGCGCAAATGGAAGAAAGCAGTCTTACATATTTGTTTAATATGTGCATTGAAGGACATGTCCTGGTCAAAAATGACTCCAAGGTTCCTCACAGCGTTACTGGAGGCCAAGGTAATGCCATCCAGAGTAAGAATCTGCTGAAGAGAAACCTGGGGTTGTTCTTATTTTCTTCAATCAGTGATGAATAGTAAGATGTTCTGGCTTTGCGGAGGGCTTTCTTATAAAGCAGCAAACTATTTCTCCAGGCTAAATGATGATCCTCTAAATTTGTGACACGCCATTTCCTCTCCAGCTTACGAGTTATCTGCTTTAGGCTACGTGTTTGAGAATTATACCACGGAGTCAGGTACTTCTGATTTGAGGCCTTAGTTTTCACAGGAGCTACAGTATCCAGAGTCGTACGTAGTGAGGAGGTAAAATTATTAACAAGATAATCGACCTCTGTTGGAGTAGCGTTCAGATAGCTGCTCTGCTCTATGTTGGTATACAGGGCATTGAAGATGATAACAGTGGGTGGATTATATTCTTAAACTTAGTTAC